>NW_006239383.1:73603-74376 GCF_000226075.1 Solanum tuberosum | reverse complement strand
CTACAATTCATTGTTTTGGATGAAAGAATTATAAACTTATGTAACAAGAGTAATAAACCTAGAAATTCAACTTGAATTGCAACTCCAAAATCAACAAAACGATCTAAGGAAATTAATAATTGCTAAAGTTGCAAGTTAATCTCCCAAATCAAGAACTAGAATAGAATAATAATGTCTAACACCTAAAAACGAGGTTTACATGCCCTATTTATAGAAAACAAGTCCAAAATTAAAAGGGAAACAAAAATAGGAAAGTCTGTCACAGGTACGCGTCTTCATTCCACGAGACTGACTCACGGACCGTCATTGGATCTATGGTCCGTGAGGCCCTTCCGTCAGCCAAGACTCAAAAAATATTTCAGCTTCCAAAAATCAGCTTCTCTGAAGAAAACGACGGAACTGCAGTACGGACCATAGATCGATTTATGGTCCGTCAATCCCCTTCCGTAGCTCCACACTTGGAATCTTCAAAAATCAGGTACTGGAACCCTCGCAGTATCAATCTACAGATCAACAGTACGGTCCGTAGATTAATCTACCGATCGTCAATGGGCACTGTGGTTCCACACTTGGTCAGATTTCCCTGATTTGCCTTCCATGCCTTGGCTGCTGAGCAACGACTACCATCTATGAAGCGTCAATGGACCTACGGTCCGTAGATGCCCTCCGTAGATGCCATTTTCTGCATTTCTGTCAGATGTCTCTTTAATTCCGCGCCTGAACATCGTTCCTGCAAAATATAATAAAAACACATGAAAACTAATACAACAAAG
>NW_006239383.1:53880-73309 GCF_000226075.1 Solanum tuberosum | reverse complement strand
AAGACCCAAGTCCAAAATCTTGGAGTTGAAACCCTTTGAGTCTTGAAGTTCTTCAACACTTTCTCAAACTTAAAACTCAAAAATAGAAGCAAAGTCTGAAAGGTAATGTTCAAAGCTAAAAATTTAATACTATTCTATAACTCTCAACGAGTATTTACAGTATTTGAAAATTTGTGCTGCAGCGGATCACTTGGTGCAGTTAGTTGGGATCACCGATCAACTCGGTGAGCCACCCTTTGGTATAGTTCATCGCCGTATTGTGTTAGCCTTCAGCATCGTCGTGTTTTGGATCATTAGGCGATATAGTACTGCTTCACGAAACTACTCGGCGACATGCCGACTGCTCCTTTTCACCGCAGATTTGATCCTTTCCTTCAGGGCTTAGCACACTAGAACAAAAGGCGAGGATAAAACCTTATGGCGACTCGCCGAACGGGTTCGGTGATTCTCACATCTTCATTTCTTCGTTCTTTCAGCTGCCTTTGTTCCTTTTTGCTAAGTAGTGTTCATGCTTTCCCTCAAACTCCAAATACCTGAAACTTAAAGATTTTTATCAGATTATTGAGACAAAATATGCATTTGAGGATACTAATTCTATCAAAATATAGCCCTAGATGAGTCCAAACCATGGACTCATCAACCTGTTAGAAAACTCAGCGCCGATCCTGCACCCGTAGCCTGCAAACTTATCAACATTTAAATAATAAGTTTCAAGGGAGAGCTTCATGGTACGAGTCACTTCGTCCCTTCGTCCATTTCAGGTGCAGATGAATATGTTGTTTAGCTTGGGACTAGGGCTTATGATCCTTCTCTTAATGGTAGAAAAAAATAAGAAAGGAGTTCTAATGTTTGCAACCGCTAAAAAGACTTATAAACAAAAGAATTATCAATGCATGCACCACACTATTCAAGAATTGCTTATTTACTATTCATACTTTGTTAATTGTTCATGGTTCCCACAATCATAGTTGTGGAGTTTAGTTACTCATAATCATATGACTACAATTCATTGTTTTAGATGAAAGAATTATAAACTTACGTAACAAGAGTAATAAACCCAGAAATTCAACTTGAATTGCAACTCCAAAATCATCAAAACGATCTAAGGAAATTAATAATTGCCAAAGTTGCAAGTTAATCTCCCAAGTTAAGAACTAGAATAGAATAATAATGTCTAACACCTAAAAACGAGGTTTACATGCCCTTTTTATAGAAAACAAATCTTAAATTAAAAGGGAAACAAAAATAAGGAAAGTCTATCACAGGTACGCGTCTTCATTCCACGAGACTGACTCACGGACCATCAATGGATCTATGGTCCGTGAGTCCCTTCCATCAGCCAAGACTCAGAAAATATTTCAGCTTCCAAAAATCAGCTTATCTGAAGCAAACGACGGAACTGCAGTACGGACCGTAAATCGATCTATGGTCCGTCAATCCCCTTCCGTAGCTCCACACTTGGAATCTTCAAAAATCAGGGACTGGAACCCTCGCAATATCAATCTACGAATCAACAGTACAGTTCGTAGATCAATCTACGGATCGTCAATGGGCACCGTGGCTCCACACTTGGTTAGATTTCCTTGATTTTCCTTCCATGCCTTGGCTGCTGAGCTACGACTACCATCTATGAAGCGTCAATGGACCTACGGTCCGTAAATGCCCTCCGTAGATGCCATTTTCTGCATTTCTATCAGATGTCTCTTTAATTCCGCGCCTGAATATCGTTCCTGCAAAATATAATAAAAACACATGAAAACTAATACAAAAAGGTCCTAGACACACAACTTGTAAGTGAAATGTATTAGAAATACCGTAAACTCACGGTATATCACAACTACAATTTCATTAAGTTCCAACACAACTACTAAGAGAAATCACATTTAAACAACGATTAAACTATTAGCAAGCAAGACTCAACAATTAACTTAACCCATATTCACAAAATCATACCCCAAGAATTGAAATTTTAGCTAGACATGAACAAGAGATAGAAATTTATACCAAAATAAGTTTGCATTCAAATGGGTATAAAGATTTAAGTCTCAAAACAAGCCTCGAGTGAAGAATCTTCAAGACCCAAGTCCAAAATCTTGGAGTTGAAACCCTTTGTATTCTTCAAGTTCTTCAAAACCCTCTCCAAACTTAAAACTCAAAAATAAAAGTAAAATCTGAAAAATATTGTTTCAAAGCTAAAAATTCTCTCTTAAGCTAAAACTCTCAATGAGTATTTATAGTTTTCAAAGATTTGTGCTGCAACGGATCAGTAGGCGCAGTTAGTTGGGATCGCCGATCAACTCGGCGGTCTTGCTCTATCCTTCAGCATCGTCGTGTTTTGGATCATTAGGCGATATAGTACTGCTTCACGAAACTACTCGGCGACACGCCGACTGCTCCTTTTCACCGCAGATTTGATCCTTTCCTTCAGGGCTTAGCACACTGAAACAAAAGGCGAGGATAAAACCTTATGGCGACTCACCGATTGTTCCTTTTTGCTAAGTAGTGTCCATGCTTTCCCTCAAACTCCAAATACCTGAAACTTAAAGATTTTCATCAGATTATTGAGACAAAATATGCATTTGAAGATACTAATTCTATCAAAATATAGCCCTAGATGAGTCCAAATCGTGGACTCATCAACCTGTCAGAAAACTCAACGCTGATCCTGCACCTGTAGCCTGCAAACTTATCAACATTTAAATAATAAGTTTCAAGGGAGAGCTTCATGGTACGTGTCACTTCGTCCCTTCGTCCCTTTCAGGTGCAGATGAATATGTTGTTTAGCTTGGGACTAAACGGCTTATGATCCTTCTCTTAATGGTAGAACAAAAATAAGAAAGGAGCTCTCCTAACCTAAGCAAGCTGCGGAGTCGCAAAGACCTCCCTAGACAGTTAGGAAGTCTTGCATAATTGACCTTCTTCACCTATGGATGGAAAGATAAATATTCAGAAATATTTTGTGCATTATCCTGCACAAAATTTTTATACCATTACGAAGTAGATTGATAGATAAAAATGATTTTAGAAAAAAGTAATTGAGCATAAGATGAAATTAACAAAATTTGACTATAACGCTGAAATACTTGATAGCCTCAGTAACATGCTTAAAGAGTGCTAAAGATCCTGTCAGAAATCTCAGCACCCATTCTGCATCCATAGACTGCAAATTGATCAACAATTAAAGAGAAAGTTTCAAGGGAGAGCTTCACGGTGGCAAGATACGACAATGATTGCGCCTTAGTTCAAATTCCTAAAAAAATCACTTGTTTGAATATATGAGACAAATTCCTAAAAAAATCACTTGTTTGAATATATGAGACAAATTCCTAAAAAAATCACTTGTTTGAATATATGAGAGAAGTGCAAATACCACCCAGAATGGTCAGGTAGTCCTGCGTAATTGACCTTCTTTACTCGTGGATGGGAAGATAAATTTTCTGCAACCTTTTGTGCATTCTCCTACTAGATATTGAAATTATTTCGTGAAAACACTATGATATGCCAGAATTTTACGAACCACCCTAACTTCTCTACACAATATAAAGATGAAGATGCAGTAGTATGCATGCGATAATTATAAAAATCTATAGGATCAAGAATAATAGAATTAACAGAGGGGAGGTGGATATATATGTTTCTAGAATGAGTGGTGGGACAACTAATTTCACCTAAAAAAACAAATAAAATTAAACCTATTGTTTTTCAATGAGGAGAGCCATTGTTTTGATTCTTCTCAAACAAACGCTAACCCTGCACCTACAGCATCTTGTAGGAACTCTCCATTTCATTTTCGTGCTAATATGAAAAAATCCACAATAAAAGTACCAATTCTAAGCTTAAGCAAACCAAAATAACTACGAAAAAAGCCTCAAATGAGTGGAAATCTACTACTCATCAACACCCCAACTTAGAAACTTTGTTTGCCCTCAAGTCAAGAAAATAAAAAACACAAGTCACTCTTATTTCAAGACACACCACAAATCAATTTCCCTTTCTCAATTAAGCACAAAGATAATGACTTCGGTTGGTACTAACAAATAGTCAACATGCAAACTTTCCACAACAGAAATCCTCTCATTCTCATGAAACATTTTCAAAAAACCAAGATTCATTTAAGTGACAACAGCTCAAACTCAAGAAATGACTCAACTCATATCACATGCTCGCTTGACTCAATTAGGAATTTTCAAAATCACCACTTTTTAGACTTACATCCCTTCACAAGAAAGACGTGTCCCAAAATCACACACACTTATAAACAAGACAAGGGACAAAGATGCAACACTCACAGTCACAAATAATCATCTCATGCACATAAATGTCACAGCATAGGCTTGCCCATATTTTCAATCAACATTGACTCAAACTCCATTTGGTTAGAAATCTCAAAGGACTTTTGTTAAGCTTGTAATATAGGCTTAGGGAAGGTTAGGATATCATTTAGGTATAAGTGACTACGCCTCCTTAACACTACATAACAACTAATCATTTCCAACTTTCTCCACTTTTCAAACTCATGCACATTCCAGACTATTTTTCATTTTTATTTTCTTATTTCAACTTTATATGCTCCACATGCAACCATTTTAAAATTTTGGAGGATTCAAGTCTCATTTATTTATTTGTTTACTTTCTTTTTCAAAGTTTTTTCTTTCGGTAACACTTTCCATTCATCCCTCAATCTTTTTTTTTATATCAAGCCCTTATGTGGTAAGCATCTCTACAATGACTTTCTCATAGCTCCCCCAACTTAGACTTTTAGCCTCAGCTTTCAAAACCTCAAGTTCAAGGAGGTAAGGGTTCAAAAGAGGATTACTTTTTTAAAAACGATAAGGCTTGTAATGTGGATGCCAATAAAAGAGATTAGGCTCAAAGGGGACAAGTAAAGATTTATTTAGTGCAAAGCTTAGATTTTTAGGCCAAGTGGACTTCAAAAACAGCAAAGAAAGCCTACGATCATTTCTCCAACCAAACACAAGACCAACATTTCAAGACCAACCAGGCAAGTTCTAGGTGACAAAACCAAACACAAGGCATTATTCAACAACTCACCACACATGGCCTGGAAATCAATAAAGATGGTTCAAAATCTTACTTCCTTTTCAAAATACAACTAGCTTTGAACATTTCAACCGCTAACGAATCAAAAGTCACAAAATCATTCATAACATTCTCAACCTTTTAAAACTAGAGAGGTATGCTCAGTACTATTCACATGCATGACTATGCTCTTGTACCAACCAAGTCAAAACCTTCTCAAAAAGACAATGATTTTGCCCTTAAGAAAGCCGTCAACCAATCCATCATCATGCAACCTCATGCATCTATTCAGGAACGGCTACTCAAACTTCGCCACAATCAGTGTCTATCAAACACTCACAAGCAATCGATGATTTAACCTTAAGAAAGTCGTCAGTCTCTATCAATTATCGGATATCGTCAATCCAAATCTTATTAACAAAACAAAAATAGAGAATCTACAAACTACATATCAAAAACTAAAATAGACCAATCCAACACAATATCAACAAAAACATCCATAATATTAAAGCCCGACAAGGGCCTAATTCTCTCTGGATAGCCGATAAACGTTTTTGACATAACGAGCATGGCCATTCCGGCCACTGGTCAGTCTGTTCTTGGGGCTGACCACCTGCCATTGCAACAAGAAACTCAATTCCCTCCATTAAAGTCTCATATTACCAACTTTAGCTTGTCTAACAAGCCTAGAGTTTTGCCTAACGAGAATACTGGTAATGACAAAAACAAAGTCAGTATGGAGATGTATGTGAATATTCTGAAGGCTCCAAACCCTGTTTTAGCACCTACTATTGGTGTAGAACCTATACCACTAAAGAAAGTTGCATACACAGATGGTATTCCCAGGGTGTCTTGGACAGAGGATGAGGTGAATAGAATGAATACTATCGAAAACCTCCAATATGCTGTAATTGGAAAGTTCTCATATGGTTGGCCTCAGATTGATGAACTACGAATGTTTTTGCCTAGAAAGTGTAATATCTAAGGTGGATGCAAGATTGAGTTACTACGCAACAAACATATTTTTATAAGGTTGGATCGACAGGAAGATTTTATTAACTTGATGTCAAAAAACATCTACTATATATTGGCCAAGGACGAATATTCTTACTCTATGAGGACTTTAATTTATGATGCAAAATTTAAAGTTGATGAGGAAACTACACAAGCTATGGCATGGATATCTTTTCCTGATTTAAAACCAACTTTTTTTGTGAAGGAAGCAGTTTTCTCTCTAGCTTCAGCAATTGGAAAGCCATTATATCTAGATACGGCGACGATAAACAAAACAAGGTCAAGTTATGCGAGAGTCAAAGTACAAGTAAATCTACTATTTGACTTCCCTAAATTTTTGGAGATGGAAATAATTAAGGAAATCACTAAGGACTTGTTTAGTGTGAGGGATAAGCATAAATAGTCCTGGGATAAAATTTAGATGTCTTGTTTGGTTGACATGTTTGGGATAACTTATCCCACCATTTATAGCATAATGATGGGATAAGTTATCCCATATACATGGTGGGATAAGTTATCCCAGGATAACTAACCCTAGGATAGTTAATCCCGAGATAACTAGTTCCAAACTAAACGACCCCTAAGGAATCAAGGATTGAATAGGTTAAAATACATTATGATATGATGCCCAAATATTGCAAACATTGCAAAGTTCAGGGACATGATGAAGTCGATTACAGAAAATTACATCCTGAATTAAAGAAACCTAGTGCAGAGAAGGAGGTACAAGTACAGGAAGAGGAACAACAACAAGGGGAGCAAGGACATCAAAAGGTTACAGTTGAACAGGAGAATACTCAACCAAGAAGGAAAAGAATTGTGGGAAGGTATTGGAATCCTACAAACAGATTGTTCACATTAGAAAAAGGGGCAGTGTTAAGTGATAAAACATCAATACCTGGTAAGGGTATTGCGGATGGTAACTCGTTTGCTGCATTGGCTGAGAAGGATATGGAGGAAGTTCATAGTGATAGTATATGTACAGAGATACCAGTTCAAATAGGGGAGGAGAATGAGTCCATGGACACTAATGTTAATACAGAAAAAGCTAACCAATATGTGCCTCACCACTCATCCACTAAAGAGTGGGTCACTAAAGCTTTTATCACATATCACAGGAAGGGTGATGGGAAACATAGCATTAATACAAACATTAATAAGATAATGTGTCAAAGGGATGATGCATCAGTCTTGGAAGGTACTGAAGACATGAATAGTAATGTCACTGATCTGAATAACTTGGCACCTGTAGAAGAAGAACAAATGGTTAGTAATACTAATCAGACTAATGAGCAGGCATATGATAGTAAGGAGACAGAAAAATTAAACTCAGCAATAGAAGTGGCATAAACCAAAGATGATGAAGATAATATACTAGCTTTGACACATGTAGAAGATGAACAAAATGTTAGTAATATAAAGAACTCAGTGAGCAAGTTAGTGTGGATCAGAATGTCAATGAATCAGAGGATTTAACTTCAGCAGTAACTATTTCAAAAGACATAGAGGAAGAAGAGAGGATATTAATATTGAGGAAAGAAATGGCAGAGGCTACATATCATACTCCTCTTTAGATGGTTAGTATGGAGACTGTAGAAGGAGGTTTACTTCCTGTTATAGGTCAAAAATCAGCCCATATGGAGAAATTACATGCTCTTGTGTCTCATCAGGTTCAGGAGGATGAGGTGATGCACAAAGGGGAAGTTTCTCAGAAAGTATAGGTTGAAGATACTGAAGAAGTGAACAACATCAAGAATGGCATGAATGTTTGTAAAGAAGTGGGTGTATCTCCTAACGTGTTGTCGAAGGTAGGAATAGGAAAGATAACACCAAAGAGAGAGAAGAAATACCAACCAGGATTCAGGCTAAAAGGGTGGTTAAAGCTATATTTAAATGACCCTTAAAGTCTTATTTTGGAATATTAGGTCGGTTAGAACTCAAAATGCTTTTCATAGAGTTCAAATGTTGAATAAACATCACAAGTTTTTCTTAATAGCTTTGTTGGAGCCTTTTCAAGATACAAGACAAATTCAGAAGTACAAGAGAAGACTAGGAATGCAGTATGTTAATTATAACTCTAATGGCCATATCTGGTTGTTTGTTAAAGAGCATATCCATGTGGGGTTTATTTCTGATTCTGAAGAATAACTGACTCTGCAGTTGACAATGCAAGATGGTAAACAATTTTTGACTACTATTGTATATGCTAAATGTTCAGTTGGAGAAAGATTAGAACTATGGGATGAGTTGTATTACATTAACTATAATCTATCTATGACATGGCTTGTTGGGGGAGACTTTAATGTCATACTAAGTAATGAGGAAAAGATAGGAGGCCTACCAGTATATCCTCAAGAAGTTGAAGATTTTGCTTGTTGTATTAACTCATGTGAGTTATTTGATATGAATTTCAGTGGTAGTCCTTTTACCTGGTGGAATAAGAGATCAGATGAAGAGTGCACTTTTAAAAGGCTTGATAGAGTATTGTATAATCAAGACTTGAATGAGTTGTTGGGTAACATAGAACTCCAATATCTATCCAGAACTGGTTCAGACCATGCTCTTTTGTTACTCAGTTGTGTAGGCTGTGACCAGACTGTTTCAAGGCCATTCAGATTCTTGAAATTTTGGACAAAGCGGGATGATTTTAAAGAGGTGGTGAAGGAGTCTTGGGGTTCTACCTTGAATTCTGATATTTTTATTGATTGGAAGCTTGAGATGAAAAGAACGAAATTAGCACTTTCTAAATGGAGCAAGGAAAAAATTGGTGATATATTTAATCAAGTGCAGATTAGAGAGGAAATAGTGAGAATGAAAGAAGATTTATTTGAAGAGCATCCAAATTCAGCTAATAGAGTTATATTACAGCATGCTCAGGCTGAACTAAAACTCTATCTTCACTATGAAGAAGAATTTTGGAGACAAAAGGCTAGCATTCAATGGTTCACTGAAGGAGACAAGAACACCAAACTCTTTCACTCATTAGTGAAAGGTAGAAGAAAAAGACTGTGTTTAAACATAATTCAAAGAGAGAATGGATCTTGGGCAGAAGGGAAGGAGCAGATTGCAGTAGAAGCATTAGATTTCTTTAAGGATCAACTCTCTGAATCTGCAGTTGATTTTGAGTTTCATCTGTTGTAGCATATTTCTCCTATTGTCTCTACTGGTGATAATGAACTACTGAAAATATTACCCGAGGATGATGAGGTGAAAAGGGTGGTTTTTAATCTTAATGGAGATAGTTCTAGTGGGCCTGATAGCTTGACAGGACATTTTTATCAAGTATGTTGGGATGTGGTTGGGGCTGAAGTCGTGAAGATTGTACATGCTTTCTTCAATGGTAATTCTTTTCCCAAATCAATAACTCATACTAATTTAGTCTTACTGCCTAAAAGGGATATCATTCAATCCTTTTCAGACCTAAGACCTATTAGTTTGAGTAATTTCATTAATAAAGTGATCGCTAGAATTGTTCATGACAGATTGGAAGGTTTGTTACCTAACCTTATTTCATAGAATCAGTCTGTTTTGTGAAGGGAAGGAGCATTACAGAAAATGTTTTATTAGCACAAGAAATAATTACTGATATTAGGAAGAGGGGTAACCCTGCAAATGTTGTCATCAAGCTAGACATGGCCAAAGCTTACGATAGAGTAAATTGGAACTTTTTAATTAGAGTTCTTGAACACATGGGTTTTGACGCAGGAGTAGTAGATATTATTTGGAGACTTATGGCAAACAATTGGTATTCTATTCTTATTAATGGACAAGCTTATGGTTTCTTTCATTCTACAAGGGGAGTAAAACAGGGGGACCCTCTTTCTCCTGCCTTATTCATTATTACAGCTGAGGTTTTATCCAGTGCTTTGAATCATTTGTTTCATAACAATGAATTTAAAGGTTTTGGAATACCTAAATGGAGTGAAAAATTAAATCATCTCGTCTATGCAGATGATACCATTATTTTTGTTGGAGCTGATAAGAAATCCTTATTACTCATCATGCAAGTATTGAAGGATTATGAGAGACAATCAGGTCAGAAAATCAATACAAGCAAAAGTTTTTTCTATATGCACAACAAGACTGCAATATCTCATGTAAATGATGTTATTGAAGGTATTGGGTTGACAAGAGGCACTTTTCCTTTAAAATATTTGGGGTGTCCTATTGGTCATGCAAAGAAAAGAAAATCTATTTTTTCTGAATTAATAAAGAGGGTCCAGAACAAGCTCCAAGAATGGAAAGGTAAGCTTTTATCTTTTGGGGGTAAAGCAATCTTGATTCAGCATGTACTACAAAGTATGCCAATATATTTGTTATCAGCCATTATTCCTCCTAAATGTGTTCTATATTACCTTCATAGAATCTTTGCTAAATTTCTATGGAACTTTAAGGAGGAAGGGAAGCTAAACATTGGGTTGCTTGGAATGACATGTGTGTACCTAAGGAAGAGGGAGGTCTTGGGTTTAGATCTCTTTTTGACATATCCAAAGCTTTATTTGCTAAACTGTGGTGGATATTTAGAACTAAAAATACTATGTGGTCTATTTTTTTATGGAACAAATATTGCAAAAGGCATAGGCCTCAAGTAGTGGAGTGGAGGGGTGGATCTCTAATCCGCAAGATGATGCTTTGGGCTAGGGATAATGGATCAGGAGATTTGGTGGGAACCTAGGTGTGGACAAGCTAGTACTTGGTATGATAATTGGTCCCAAATTGTCTCTATTCATCACTTAGAGCAGATTAATCAGAATCTCTCAGGCTTAATGAAGGAGGTGAATCAACTGTGGAATAATGGAGAGTGGAACAAGCCTTTAATGTCTAATATGTTAACATAAGAATTGTGTCAGCATGTTTTCAAGGTGTTAGGGTCAGATCATAATTCTGGAGAGAGTGATATAACTTGGTGGATTCCTAACAACAGTTCAGGAAAATTTACAGTTAGAAGTGCTTGGGAATTGATTAGACAAAGAAGTAATGCAATAGAAGGTATAATGCAAATTTGGGAAAAAGGAATTCCTTTCCGAATTTCCTTCCTTATGTGGAGAATCTGGTTCCAAATAATCCCCATTGGTCAGGTTTTGGTTAGATATAAAATTTGTGACTATGTGGTATGTTGTTGTTGTAATGCGGGGACACAAGAAATTTTAACCATCTATTTGTAGGTTGTCCTGATGTAAACTATCTATGGAGAGTATTTGCAGGAGCTGCAGGTATCCCAGGGCCTTTTGTTCAACTTAGACAAGTTATTAAGAAATGGTGGGAGTTTGATGGGTGACAAAGTTGAAACCGTTATACAAGGCAGTCCCTACATTCATAGTTTGGAAAGTATGGAAGAGACGGAATGTCCTCAAACATGGAGGCAAAATGTCAAGGCATTCAATGAAAATGGAGACCAACAAGAACGTATATTTGATGACCAAAGTACGATATCCATGGTTGGTGGAGGTACCAAATGCATGACCCCTAATTATACCTTTTCTAGAGGCTTACAGTCCTATGTTGACTAGCAGAGTTATAAGGTGGAGATGCCCTGAAGAAGGTACTTTTAAATGTAACACTGACGGCTCAAGTAGACCTGTTTTGGGGACTAGTGCTATGGCTTTTTGTGTGAGAAATCATCAAGGGTGTTTGCTGTATGCTGAAGCTAAGAGTATTTCTTTGTGCACAGCCTTGGAAGCTGAAACCAAAGCATTCAATAGCGACATTTTATACTGTTTAGAGCATAATCTTATGCCTCTTGTGATGGACACAGATTCTCTGATTATTAAGAAGGTGCAAGATGGTATCTGGGAGATACATTGGTCGATTGCAGTAGAGATTAGAGTTATAAAAAGAGCTATGGAGAATGGTACAACGATGATTGAGCACACCTATAGAGAAGGAAATAAACTTGCTGATTTTTTAGCTTAACTATGTTTTCAGCTTTGCAGGAATAGATCAGATGCAGTTTAATTCTAGTCAGGAGTTACCATAGCAGGCAAAGATCATACTACAATTAGATAGAAACATCACACCAAATATTCGAACAAGGAAGGTTCAAAACAGAAACTTTCAAATATAGGAGGATAATCAAAGTTAGCACTGTGGGAAAAAAGGCAAGCAAGATATATCAGAAGAGTTTCAATGAAAATTGCATTCGAACTCGAATCCCGAATGTAAATGCAGATCTGCGAAGTTTGTTTCAAAATTGATTCCTAATAGAGGGTAATACCTTTCAGATTCAAGGGTTGATGTAGTGGTATTAGCTCTTTGAGCTCAAACTGCACAAAACTTGGAAATGTTAGGTAAAATCCTCACAAAGGAGCTAATCAAAGTTGAACAGGATCTTGGTCTTACATTTGAGCTGGTATTAGTCGGAGCAGGTTGAAGCTGAAGAAGTCTTCATTGGTGTCGAATTCATGACATTTGTGAGAGGTCAAACGTCCAAGTGGATATCACACAACCTTCATGCCCTTTTTCCGATTTCTCTTGCCAATACAAGGCCATCGAAGCTCTAGAAGATGTTGAAGAAGAAAAATCTCTTTCTTTTAAGAGCATTATGTCCATGTCCTTTATAGTTTTATTTTCTTTGTTTTTTCCTTTTTTTGTTTAAATTTTCGTCTCTGTTTGTTTCATTTCTTTGGACTTGGGTCACTTTTGGGCCCCAGGTTTTGTTTCTATGCAATTTTGATTTAGTTTATATATGGGTATTGCCCAACCTTAAGATAAAAAAAAATTCATAACAAAGAAAGAAAAGTACCCACGGCAAGGGCATAATCACAATATGAAGAAACAATCAACAAAATGAGTACAAAAGAGGAACCTCCAACTGAAAAATGAGACTGTGTCCTCATACTCAAAATATCAAAAGAGAATACGGACTACCAAAGAAAAAGAATATTACATGGAAAAGCTTGAGAAGGCAATGTCATTAGGAAGTAGTTTGATTGGAAAAAATCACAATATGCAGAAACAATCAACAAAATAAGTACAAAGGAGGCACCTCGAACTGAAAATGAGACTGTGTCCTCATAGTCCAAATATCAAAAGAGAATACGAGGGACTACCAAAGAAAACATATTTTACATGGAAAAGATTGAGAAGGGAATGTCATTAGGAAGTAGTTTGATTGGAAAAAATAGATCTTTGAAAATAGTTATTGACAAAAAGAGTGCCAAAGAACCTGTCAGAAAACTCAGCACCAATCCTGCATCCATAGCCTGCAAATTGATCAACATTTAAACAATAAGTTTCAAGGGAGAGCTTTATGGTAGAAGGATACCGACAACCAAAGCGCCTTAGTTCAATGTTTAGCTGAGAGAAGTGCAAAGACCTCCCTGGATGGTCAGGAAGTCCTGCATAATTGACCTTTTTCACCCGTGGATGGGAAGATAAATATTCAACAATATTTTGTGCATTCTCGTGCACAAATGTTTTGCACCATTACGAAGTAGTTTGATAGGGAAAAATGATCTTAGAAAATAGTAATTGAGCATAAGATGAAACTAACAAAAACTAACTATAATGCTGAAATACTTGATAGGCTAAGCAACATGCCTCAAGAGTGCTAAAGATCCTGTCAGAAAACTCAGCACCGATTCTGCACCCATAGCCTGCAAATTGATCAACAATTAAATAGTAAGTTACAAGGGAGATCTTTACCGTGGCAAGATACCAACAATCATAGAGCCTTAGTTTAAATTCCCAAAAAAATCACTTGTTTGAATACTTGAGAGAAGTGCAAAGACCTCCCTGGTTGGTCATGAAGTCCTGCATAATTGACCTTCTTCACTCGTGGATGGAAAGATAAAGATTTAGTAACTTTTGTGCATTCTCCTGCTAGATATTGAAATTATTTACTTAAAACACTACGATATGCAAGAATTTTACGAACCACCCTAACTTCTCTACACAATATAAAGATAAAGATTCAGCAATATGCATGCCAAAATCATAAAAATCTATAGGATCAAGAATAATAGAATTAATATAGGGGCAAGAAGACATATATGTTTCTAGAATGAGTGGTGGGACAACTAATTTCACCACAAAAAAAAAGTAAATAAAATTAAACCTGTTGTTTTACAACGCGGAGAGCCATAGTTTTGATTCCTCTCAAACAAAGCCCACAATCGATTGGCGCTAACCCTGCACCTTCAACATTTTGTAGGAACTCTCCATTTCATTTTCGTGCAAATATGAAAAAAAAACACATTAAAAGCACCAATTCTGAGCTTAAGCAAACTAAAATAACTACGAAACGACCCTCAAATGAGTGGAAATCTACTACTCATCAACACCCCAACTTAGAAACTTTATTTTTCCTCAAGTCAAGAAAATAAAAAACACAAGTCACTCTTATTTCAAGACACACCACAAATGAATTTCCCTTTCTCAATTAAGCACAAAGATAATGACTTCGGTTGGTACTAACAAATAGTCAACATGCAAACTTTTCACAACAAAAATCCTCTCATTCTCATGAAACATTTTTCAAAAAACCAAGGATCCTTTAAGTGACAACAACTCAAACTCAAGAAATGACTCAACTCATTAAATCTTTCACATGCTTGCTTGACTCAATTAGGAATTTTCAAAATCAGCACTTTTTAGACTTACATGCCCTCACAAGAAAGAAGTGTCCCAAAATCACAAACACATACAAACAAGACAAGGGACAAAGATGCAACACTCACACTCACAAAGAATCATCTCATGCACATAAATGTCACACCATATGCTTGCCCATATTTTCAATCAACATTGACTCAAATTCCATTTGGTTAGAAATATCAAAGGACTTTGTTAAGATTGTAATATAGGCTTAGGGAAGGTTAGGATATCATTTAGGTATAAGTGACTACGCCTCCTTGACACTACATAACAACTAATCATTTCCAACTTTCTCCACATTTCAAACCCATGCACATTCCACACTATTTTTCATTTTTCTTTTCTTATTTCAACTCTATATGCTCCACATGCAACCATTTCAACTCTTGGAGGATTCAAGTCTCATTTATTCATTTGTTTACTTTCTTTTTCAAAGTTTTTTCTTTGCACATATACATGTTCCAGTGATTCTGATTATATTTTTTGGGTATGGTTTTCATCTTACAGAGAAAGCATACAGATTTTAGTTCATCATATTCTTGTCCAACATTTAAGTGGCTTTTTCTGATATATTCCACATGCCAAGTCCAACAATGTGTATTTTTTTTAAGTGTACTCAAAGAGAAGGAGAACATTAGTTCATTCTATGTACTATCCTCATTGTTCGGTTTGCAAATAAATATACAAGAATTATAATATATGGATCAATACATGTGTCATTTTTTATGTTTATTTCTTTTTTTATTGATTAAGCAAGTACTGATGTGGTAATAACATAGTTGTATTCACGTTCTATCAAACATTGTATAAGTCAGTGATTACAATGACAGGACTTCAGATTTTGAACTTACCATTTGTTGAGTTAGTTGATTTAAACAAATAGAATGCAAGGACAAAAAACTAATGCTAGGGCACATGCTTGTAATAACTTCCTAAGGAATGAACCAGTTCTTATCTATGGCCAGCAACTCAATTCTTAGAGCAGTTCAAGACGCTGGTTAGAGATAGAATTCTTAGAGCATTTCAAGACGCTGGTTATAGATAGGTAATCAGAAAACTCATTTGTAGATTTCATCCAGTCAATACTCTCTTGTAACGTTTCTAGAAAAAATTCTCTCTAACTCAAAGTATTAGTTTAATTCTCACCCATATATGCGATCAGTTCTGCCGTCTGTCAGAAATGGCTGAGTGCTAAAAACTATAGAAGCACCTTTCAAGCCAACAAGTACTATTAACAACATCAAGAGAAGAAAATGTTGAAGATATAATTTAAGGACCATAAATTGTATCCTTTCTAACATTTTAATATATTACATAGGTGGTCATATTAACAGAGAATCGAGAAACAATTTAAAAATTGGGGATCCACTTTTATAGAGAATCGAGAAACAATTTAGTAATGCAATATAAAATAATTAAGAAGAAGAATAAGGTAATATATATATATATATATATATGTCTATATATATATATAAACTCAACATACTAATTACTATTCCTCCTCATCCTCATCCTCATCCTCCTCTTTTGACCATTCTTCTTCTTCTAACCACTCTTCCTCATTAATTGATGCAGTTGCCCCTTCATTTGTTATTTCTTCTATAGCAACATCTTCTAATATGTGTTCAGGATGCTCTAAATCATTTTCTAATTCAACATCCACGGTGTGGTGAACACTTGATATATCATCATCCTGGTATGCAACATCCAACACGTTTTCAACTTCCACACAACCCATGGGTTTGATTTTAATCACCACCCACCAATCCAATTTATCTGGACGCAAGGGATAAGGAGCATAGTACACTTGCTTAACATTTTGTGCAATAATGAAAGGATCATATGCTCCATACTCCCTTGTATGCTTTACTTCAATGATATTATATTGTTTGATTTCTCTCGTACCTTTTTTTGGGGTTGGATCAAACCACTTGCATCTAAACAATACATTTTTTTTATAGGCCACCCAAAATACTCTCTTTCCAAAACCTCCTTGAGCACCCCATAATAATCAACTCCATCTTGATTTCCATCACCACCTTTCACCCAAACTCCACTATTGTTAGTTTTTTTTATTTTTGGAGCATTCTTCGATATTGAATTTAAAACCATTTACAAGATACTTGTCCATTGAATAAATCTTGATGGGTCCCCAAGAAAGGTCCTTCAAAAATTGATCAAATTGACCATTTTTTGTGTCATAAATCTATAAATATTTGAAAAGTAGGAAATTAGTATCAATTAAATATAGATTTATTTAATAATGATAGTATTATGAAAATATTATAAGGCTTACGTAATCTTGAAACCACTTTGAAAAATGCTCAAACACGTCTTCATTGCCATATAAATGCACAAAGTAGCTGTCAAAGAAGATGGATATTGAGTTAGTTGTTTTGCCTTGTAATTACATATTTTAGTGCAAAAATAACAACTTACTCAAGAAATGGTTTAACTTGTGGGCAATTCAACAAGACATGTGTTGATGCTGACTTAAACTCCATGGCATTAAGATTCCTCCTTGTACGTTTTTTTGAACCTTTGCCTGGTTGATTGAAGATTGATAGTGGCTTAATAGTCTCACCACCATCGTCATAGCGATTGGGTCTGTTTCGCAAGCATGGCACACTAATTTTGAACAAATAAGAACCAAAATTAGTTATCTCCCTAGCAAGATGGAATTCAATCATTGAGCCTTCAAGTCTATGTTTTTGCTTCATGCCCCGTTTAGACTTGCCAATAGTCCTACATTATATTATATTATCATTGATTTTAACAAAATATTGATATAAAAATACTAACATTTAAACACTTACCTCTCAAATGGTTACATCCATCTATATTGAACCGGACCTCCGAGGCGTGCTTCATGCACCAGATGTGCAGGAAGATGTTCCATCACATCGAAAAATCTAGGTGGTAGAATCTTCTCCACTTATTTGTAATTATAGGAATATTTTGATCCATCAGAACTTGGTTGTCTTCCCTTAACGTATTAGAACACAAGTCCTTGAAGAACAAACAAATTTCAGTCATAGGTTTCCAAATTCTATCGGGCAATCCACTAAATGCAATGGGGAGTAATGTTTCCATGAAGACATGACAATCATGAATTTTCATACCATGTAATTTATCGTGCTCCATATTGACACGTTTTCCCAAATTTTGTGCAACACCATACCCATCAAATTTGTACGGTTGTTCTTCTTTAACCTTTGGAAAGTGTTGAACCCTCTCCCAAACTTGTTCTCCAGTCAAGATTGGAGGTGGAAAACTTTGTTCAACAATATTCTTTCTGAATGCATTTTCATACTCCTAAACTCATGATCCATTGGCAAGAACTGTCGATGACAATCAAACCAACAATTTTTACGACCATGTTTCAAAGTGAATGATTTAGTATTTTCCATACAGTAAGGACAAGCTAACTTTCCCGCTGTCATCCACCCTGACAACAATCCATACGCAGGAAAATCATTAATAGTCCACATTAAGGCAGCCCGCAAATTAAAATTTTGCTTAAGAGACACATCAAATGATTCAACTCCTTGAACCCACAACTGTTTCAACTCATCAATCAAAGGTTGCAAGTATACATCAATCAAGACTTTTGGATTCTGTGGGCCATGAATGACACAATTAAGAAATATATATGGACTGGTCATACACATCTCAGGTGGAAGATTATACGATGTAATAAACACAGGCCAACAAGGAACAAGAATATGGTGCAGTAGAAATAGAATGTGGCGTGAATCCATCTGAACATAAACCCAATCTAATGTTCCGTGGTTCGACTGCTTCCAGGCCTCTCCATCAGAAGGATGGCACATAACACCAGGTGGTCTTCTATTTTCATGGTGCCATCTCATATCAGGAGCAGAGCTATTAGATGCATACAACCTCTTTAACCTTGGTAAAAGAGGTAAGTAATGCATCACCATAATAGGAACTTTCTTCCCACTAGGAGTCCGCTTATAACGAGATTTTCCACAAAACTTACACAATTCTAGATCAATATCATCCTTATAGTAGAACAATGAATTCTCATCGATGACAATCCTAACTTTGATACCAACCTCTTTGCCTTATAGAAATTATCAGGTATCTCTAGATTTGGGTCAACTAAATCATGCATAAGGTCAATCACAGAGTCCATTGCCCCTTGAGGAACATTCCAATCTGATTTGATACTTAATAATCTAACAGCAATAGACAATTGCTAGTGTGGACACCCCTCATATAAAGGCCGACTAGCAGCTTCCAATTGTTCAAAGAAAATTTTACATTCATCATTAGGAGCTTCTTCACCTTGATTACCAGATTCAAAATCAGAATGCACCCCAAACACATCCTGAACCATGTCATGCATTCTATAATTTTCTGCATTAGAATTCACTGCGCTACTACTTTCACCAGGAACATAATGTTGAAATACATCAAAACTATTATCAATTTCTCCATGACTAGTCCACACTGTGTATTCTTTTTTAAACCCATTTCGATAGAGATGAAGTTCAACAATAACTGGTTTTTCATAATTCAAACATTGACATTTATTACAAGGACACTTGATCACACCTTCTACAAATTCAGGTCTTAGCCTCATTCGACCAAAATTAGTCATATTATACATCCAACTAGGTCCATCTACACAAATATCACAAAATTTGACTTTGTTAAACATTAAATTAAGTAGTAATTTACAATCCTAGAAATCAAATTATATCATCCTACCTAAAACATAAGCTACAGTTCCCATGTATAATATTCTCACTAA
>NW_006239383.1:51970-52534 GCF_000226075.1 Solanum tuberosum | reverse complement strand
CCTTTTTTTAGTCAAATTTGGTCAATAATATTTTAAAATAAGAGACTTCATGAGGTCTCTTATTTTAAAATATTATTGACCAAATTTGACTAAAAAAAGGAGACCTTAGGAAGTCTCTAAAATTTATTTTTTATTTTTTATTTTCACAAATAGAGACCTTGTGAGATGGCATATTTTAGGGAAAGTAGCAGCAAAAATAACTTTTAAAATAAGCGATCTACAATAAATTTTTTATATATATAATCGACCTCATGAGGTCTCTTATTTAAAAAATATATAAATAAAAATTATAGATGCAAATTGTGACCTCATGTTCTTATCTATTTTTGAGGTCTCTTTTATCAGTTTTTTTAGTAGTGCTTGAGGAACCATAATACATAATTCATGATCTTATCATAATTCATATTCTTATCATATAGGGAAATAGCCTTAACCGACATAGATCATTTGAGCTATATGGAATCCGATGTTCTACCCCACACCGAAAAGAGGTGTCCTACTTGCCTATGGTAGAACGTTCATCTTAGCTTTTAGGTGGATCCACTAGCTAAAGACCTATGTGGG
>NW_006239383.1:44812-51406 GCF_000226075.1 Solanum tuberosum | reverse complement strand
ATAAAACATGCACATAACATCATAATCATGCATACCCCTCATATCTTGCATTCAAGGATCACGTTAAGTCAACACATCTATCATTCACCACATGAGACATAGATATAGTCATAACTCATTACAACATTCATTCCTTGTATACACTCATATACACATTTTATAGAACATATGGATGAACTCCTTTCACAATAATGCCATATACAATTCAACATACATAATAGCTTCCTTCTTTAAGCCTTAACATCCTTAACTTATTCATATTAGCTTTTACCATTAAAGCCCTAGGAGTCATCTTCATATTATGAGCATTACCCCAAGCAACACCTCACATGGTCATCATGTAAACCTAACTCTACAAGGTAAACTAACCACATGCTTCATTCTTACTCAATTATATACACATAGTATCAAGCAAACTAAATCTCAATGCTACTTCAACCATGATCCATCATATAATCCCTAAATCAAATTAGTTCTTGTCCACAAGTTTTACTCATAACCGATTCATGTCTAGGTGATCTCGCAATTTATCAAGAAGTTCATCAATCTTAGAAGGTCACATCTAAACCCTCAATTTGCCTCTTTCATGACATAACCCTAGGCTTATATCAAATTTCACCCTAAGAATCTTAAGGTTAATTAAGAATACATGTATAATCATACTAAAATCATGCAATTACATCATAATCAACCCACATCCACTCAATTGGAACAATTACAACATACATAACTCTATCACATTCTACTAGTATCAACCAATACCCATACGTGAGATTCAATTTGGGGAAAAAGGGAAATCCATGGTTTCTTGGGTAATTCATCATTAAAACAGTAGTAATTCATCAATATAATCATAATATAATTCAATTAAGTTATTGAAATCGTTTTTGAAAGGGAATTGGGGCTTAGAGTGAAAACCCAACTTTTGGGGATTTGAAAGTTTTGAAATCTAATTTTGGAAGGGCTCTATGGGTGAAGGCTACCCATAGATGAAAAGCTATCATACCTTGGATATAAAGCTTTTCAAAGCTTGGAAGATTGGAGACTTGATCCTTGACCTAGCTTGAGTGAGAAACAAATCAACAAAACCTTTCTTGAGATTCTTGAATTAGTTTCAATTCTGCCCGTACAGGTTTTACGAAAATGATCATAACTCCTTCATCCTAACTCGGAATGAGGTGAAACCAAGTGCATTGGAAAGCTAACTCGTAGAGGTTTAATTTAATAGGTTACGGCCCTTCCAGTTCCTTGTGTGCTAAGAGATATGCCCCTTTAAAGTTGACCCTGAAAATCACATTTTTTGCGATTTTCGAATTTTGATACGGTTGCTCTAAAATTCGGGTTAGACCCATTTCCCACTCAATTTGACCCCTGAATAAGAATATGAAGTCGAATTTCCGAAATCATGCACGGATTTTGAGATATATGGAAATTACAATTATAGGTGTTTCCGAAGCACATTTTCGGGCATTTTTGGGGTCGTTTCAAAAGCCCTAGGAGTCATCTTCATATTATGAGCATTACCCCCAAGCAACACCTCACATGGTCATCATGTAAACCTAACTCTCAAGGTAAACTAACCACATGCTTCATTCTTACTCAATTATATACACATAGTATCAAGCAAACTAAATCTCAATGCTACTTCAACCATGATCCATCATATAATCCCTAATCAAATTAGTTCTTGTCCACAAGTTTTACTCATAATCGATTCATGTCTAGGTGATCTCGCAATTTATCAAGAAGTTCATCAATCTTAGAAGGTCACATCTAAACCCTCAATTTGCCTCTTTCATGACATAACCCTAGGGTTATATCAATTTCAACCTAGAATCTTAGGTTAATTAAGAATACATGTATAATCATACTAAAATCATGCAATTACATCATAATCAACCCACATCCACTCAATTGGAACAATTACAACATACATAACTCTATCACATTCTACTAGTATCAACCAATACCCATACTTGAGATTCAATTTGGGGAAAAAGGGAAATCCAAGGTTTCTTGGGTAATTCATCATTAAAACCGTAGTAATTCATCAATATAATCATAATATAAATCAATTAAGTCATTGAAATCATTTTTGAAAGGGAATCCATGGCTTAGAGTGAAAACCCAACTTTTGGGGATTTGAAAGTTTTGAAATCTAATTTTGGAAGGGCTCTATGGGTGAAGGCTACCCATAGATGAAAAGCTATCATACCTTGGATATAAAGCTTTTCAAAGCTTGGAAGATTGGAGACTTGATCCTTGACCTAGCTTGAATGAGAAACAAATCAGCAAAACCTTTCTGGAGATTCTTTAATTAGTTTCTTGAAATCTCTATGGCCAAGAATTATGATTTTCATTAGTAATTCATAATTTTATGGAGGAATTTGAGTTGGACAGAAGAAATTCTTGGAGAAGAACTTACCTTGAAGAAGAATCTTGAAAAAGATTGAAAGAATCTTGAATGAAGTCTTCTACATTGATTTTTCCTAGGGTTTGAGAGAGAAGAGAATGATTGATTAAAAGATGGAAATAGGATTATTTAGGGATTTATAGGAGTTGAGAAATCCGTTTTAAGGTTTTCCTAGTGGTATAAGGAGAGGAAAATTACCTTGTTTAAAATTTTCCCGCGGCTAAAACGGAACTGCACTACACCAGTCACTAAAATGGTCATAACGTTTTACTCAAAACTTTTATTGATGCGAAAATTGTGGCGTCGAAAAGAGAATTCAAATACCTTTAATTTGATAGGTTATGGCTCACGTAGTTCTTATATTCTTAGAGATATGGTCTTTTTAAGTTGACCTAAGTAAAATCTTATGTCAAAATTTAATCAGTAATGAAACTTTCAACTCTACTTTGTGCTAGGAGTTTCTAGTGACCTTAATTGATATCTTCCCACACTAAGGAATTTACCTTAACACCTAAGAAAATTAAGAGTCCCTAAGTACGACCTTATACGCAATTCAAGAATGGTCTGGGCTTAATTTAGAAATCTTCAGGGTGTTACAATACCAAGGTTCCATGTTATAAATTCCTTTAGACCATCCTCACATATGCGTACAATGTGAAAGAGATCAGGAAAAGCCTACAGAAAAATAAAAGATACAATCATAAATAAGCATCTCTGATAAAATCATTTACAACTAATGTTTGGGAAAAGAAGGGTATACTAATTACTAAGCAATAAAATTACTACTATGTTCTACTTAAGTTTTCTAACTTCCCCGTGTCATTGGCTGGTTGTCCCCTACTTATATAAGTTAAAAAGTAAATATCTTTATTCAGCTCAGGTTCTTTTTCTCTCACCTTTGCTCTGTAAAAAGGGTGCAAATGGGAGGGTCTGCCGGGTGTGGACAAACAGGTGAACTGTTTGTAACAGGCTAAAGAACCATATTTGATGAAACACATTTGATGAAACACCAGGGGAAGGATGAACTCACATTTTAAAACATACTAGAGGTGCATGGCATGTGCCAGCACGGGCCCAGCATTGCAAATTTGATACATACATATTATATTTATATATATAAAGTGTTGGAGCCAAGTTTTACAGGACACATATGTACAATTTATTTACATAATCCAAAAGGAAACGATGCGTCATGTCAGAGATTAGCCAAAGTATTGTCTTGTTGAAAGTGAGACCTATTATGCAAAATAGCGAAGGCCAAAAGTGAATAAAAAATAAGTATGTTTAGTAGCCAGCCTGGTGAGATAGTTTGTAAGAGGCATCGCGTGGAAGTCAACGACACAAAAAGTGGCTCCAATCATATTTCAAATGTAGGTAACATGGTTTTTCACTGATCAAAAAATGAAAATATAGCAGTATGTAAGAAGTAGTGAGACATAGATGTACAAAACAGATGTACATAGATTGACGATTTTATTGCTAAGTTCACAGAGAAAATATATTAAAACAGATGTATAGTTTATTTGAAAAATTGAAACAAAACTTGTTCAGAAAAGCGAAGCAGCAAAAGAAATGAAATAAATGAGAAAATCAGTCCACATAGAGTCATATCAGAGAGTGAGTAACCCGGCTTTTGTCAACTGTAGAGAAAAGGATGAGCATTCAGGGTAGCTTTTGGACATTTTGGTACTCTCTCTAAGTTGACAATAAAGCACAAGCATAAATCTTCTCGCAAACCGGTACTACTTTGATTTTAAGTTCTTTCATCATTCATTTCTTTACCTTGTTATAGTGTTTCGGAGTGGCCGTTTTTGCCTCCGAGATATGCTTATGATGAGAAGTAGTAGGATCTTCGATCTTTCTTTTGTTGCTTCCTGCTGTGTCCATTGGAGCAGGTGACAATGGTGCGCTGATGACGTTCTCTTTTTCCACGTATGACAAGACAATTAATTTCCCGGGCGTTCCATCCATACTTTTAGCAAATGAGCTTTTGATTTGAATGGTGAATGTCTTTCCAGTTAATTATTTTGTCACATTTGCAAGACGCAACATTTCTTTCTAGGGGAAAATTTGATTTTTTTTGGATAAGAAAAGGTTAGTTTAGAGTAGGTATTTATTTATATTTTAATTTAATTAAGTTTAATATATACCTTAGTACATCGAATGTCGTAAATTTCTTCTGAAGTGAGATGTAACATTGTTCAGCAGGTTCACCTGCAATTAGTGCCATTGCAGAACCATTGTTGTCAGTAACAATGATTTTAAATTGACATCTGTTATAATATAAAAATAGATAAGATTGTGAAAATTAGAAAAGAAAAAGTGAATAATTTAAAGCTTACATGGAAAGTTTTTGTGTTATTCGTTGTAACTTGGAATAAGATTTGTGGAACAACCACAAGTTGCGCAGTAAAATCTTCTTCGCGAATGAAGTCTGGCAAAGATTTGCTTACATGTTGAGCAGACTGAAATGTAGAAGTCTTGATTTTCATTCGACAGTGAAAATTCAGCTTGTATGCAAAATCTTTGGCCTTAGAAGATTGAGGAAAAATGTAAATAAAGATATCGTTGGATGATATGTGAAATTTGTAGTCATTCTTACCAAAGGATGTTGTTGTGCATTAGCAATTGGTATGATCTCATCTTGAAAAGGAATAAACTGAAGAGAGCCTGTTGAAGTAGCACTCTTTTTGGTGTATGTGAATAGCATCTGTTCATTTCATTAGGCCCTGGGAATTAGAATTGAAGTAAGGAAAAGTTATTTTTATGTATATGCATATGCATTTGGTGGTGGCAAATTTTCATGGAAGCAAATACCATGCCCTGAGTGCAACAACTTGTGGATATGGAGGATTGATTTGAATTATTGTGCCGAATCTGGTTGTTAATCCTACATATATTTGAATAATTAAGTGTAATTTCAGCGTTTTTATACCTTTAAGAATATAATATATGTATGTGGTTACCTACAGATGATTTTGATTTTCCAACTTTCCTGACCAAAATGATTGGATATTGATCAAGTTGCTCCGCAATATGTACTCCATCATGATCAATAAAGCTTTCCCAAAGTGTAAGCTTTTTGGGTTTCTTCTTATTTAAGTTAAAAAAATTTAAAAAGATTATAATTTTTACATTGTATCTTTGTGGAGAAAGCAATATTGAAGTAAACAATAATCTTAATAGTGCGAGAGTTAGTTTGAGTAGGAAAACTAAAAAGAATAGAGGTAGTGTAAGTGTCACGCCCCGAGCCTACACCCTGGGCAGGACCGGCACCCGAAGACCATTTCTGGACCCAAGCGAACCCTTGGTCTGGCTTTCTTAACTCAGCGGAAACCTAACTCAACAGAATAACTCAATACCATGCAAGGTTATAAAACAACTTAACTGATGCATAACATGCCAAAAAGGCAACTCGTGTCTCAAAGTAGAATATTTACATATATACATAGATGAGAGACTCAAAACTAACTGACTGACTGACTGTCTATTGAAGCCTCTAATATACTGAGATGGATGTGGGGACAGACCCCGCAACATCCTAATAAAACAAAAACTAAGAACACAATCCTAATTAAAACCAAAACTAGGAATACAAAAGAACCGAGTCCTCCGGAAAGCAAGGCGGCTCACCACTGACTCTGGAGTGCTCAGCTGGATCAACGGTGTGCTGGATGCTGATCCTGGGTACCTGCGTCTGCATCATAAAACGATGCAGGCCAACTGGCATCAGTACATGGAACGTACGAGTATGCGAGCTGGAAGGCTAAACCACAACTTAAGTTTGAAAGGAGTACAAGAGAACACTTACCTTGACTTTGTTCGACTCAATGAATAACCGAACTCAATATAAAGCAATAAGACAGTGTAAACAACTTAGCTTGTTAAGGATAAAACAATAACAAACTCAACTTTACTTATATAGAAGTAATATAACTTTTGTGGGAGGTTCTTTAACCGACAACCACCACTATGAGCCCTAGTGATGATACAACGTTTTACCTCACGTTGCCCAAGGACCATCCTATACCTTGCCGTGATATAGGACCTTACTTTTGCCTAGTGGATCCACTAGCTTAATCTTACGTGATCAGCTAAAAGGAATGATACGTCAATGTCACGACCCGAGAGTACCCCCTAGTCGTAACATGGCGTATTCGACCCCGAAGGGGTCTTATACG
>NW_006239383.1:22146-40923 GCF_000226075.1 Solanum tuberosum | reverse complement strand
ACTCTTTTGGGGCACACTGGCAGGCGCGACGCGCCAGCCCCCTTCCCCAGAAAATCCGACTTTTTCTCCCTCTTTTTTCCAACTCTAAACCACCCTAACTTCAAAGGTTTCAACCCCAACCACTAAGGATCATAAAAATCCCTCAATATACAAGAGATTCAACTCAAAAACACAACCAAATCATGTCCCAAATCAACAAGAACTTCAACAACCCAATCAACAAGATCAACAACATAACCAACAATTTCAACAACACAACCAATCTTTTTTTGAAAATAAAACGGGTTTGGCGTGTGGGGGAACGGATCAACCCAACACTATGAACTCACATACCTAGTAGGGATCACCCCCGACGATATCCACGACGATCTTTGATGGAAACTTGCTTGATCTCCTCTTTCTCCTCTTCTTCTCCTCTTCACTCAAAACCCTCAATCTCACTCTTTTAAAATGGGACAAACTGGTCTAAAAATCAGTCCAACACTTTAATATAACCAAAAGAATTGATTTTAGAAAAGACCAAAATGCCCTTAAAATTTCCGGACGGATTTCCTTGCCACTGCCCAACTTCCAAAGGGCATAACTCACTCATACGAACTCGAAATCGAGTAAAATCGGTGGCGTTGGAAAGATCATTCCACGAACTTTGCAACCATAACTGGAACTACACCTAACTCACCCTGAGCGAGAAGTTATGACTGCTCAAAGTTGGCTAAAAACTCACCTTTTTCCCATACTTGTCCAAATTTCCAGATTTTCAAAATTCTTCCCAAAAATGAAAATTTCCAATTTTAAGCCTCTTCGTAGTCATTTCACATTGCCGGATGTTACAGTAAGTTGGAGACAAAGATAGTCAGGCATATTTGTTCCTGTTTTTTGCATTTAAATTTTTAGTAAAGAGACATTGGCAAGTGAATAGAGAGCATAATTTGTCTACACGATTTGAAGACGTGCAAATTCATCTAGCACAAACAAGCGGGGTTCAACAGTGTGCACATTAAATACTCCCACATTATTGCTTCATCAGGCTCATACAGTGACATCACATCAATATAACACTTTCCCTACCTATTATACAAGCACAAAGCGTGAAATAAATATAAACATAAAATCAAGCAAGCATCAATTTTCTATCAGGCGCTTGCAATCAAACAAATATTTTCTCATTGTTGCCTCTGTTTCACCCATCCACAAATTTCAGATGTGAAAAGCAATGCGAAAAAGTCAGCTTAGTCAATCAAAACGATAAAGTAATTTCTCACCACAGCGCATACAAAGCCAACTCGTCCAAAAATTTCAGACTAAAATTAGATTTTTTTAAGCTTAGTTAATCCCAAACAAACTTCTATAGGACAAAAATTTCAAATCACAATTGTTTTTTTAAAACTTACTTAGTCTCAAACAAAACTCTATAGACTTCAAACCCCAAAACAGCAGCCATCAAATCCAAAGACTACAACCCAAAAGGCAAAACAAAGAAACCAATATAAAAAATTGAAGATGGCGAAATATGAAATAATTTTAACAATGAATATAGGTAACGCGGGAATACTCAGCTTTGGCTTTCTTTTTTGTTTAAAAGAGAATTGATAACGACCCTAGTAAGAGAGGTAGATAAAGGGGAGAGACATGCACGTATGGAACCTCAGCAATGCATTATCAGATTCGTGATACGGATATTATATGGAGGATATGTATACTATTAACATAAGATAGTTAATTTGTTATGAACATTCTAGAGGGAGAAGAGAAAAAATGGAAATGAAACAAACATATACTTACTGATTATCCATTATAATTGATTCTTGAATTCTAGATGCATTGGCAGCATTTGTTGGTAAGCCGATGTTAACCACAATGGCAAGGATATCTTGTACGGAAAGAAAAGCAATGAATAGGTTAGTAAATGGTTAAAGGTGCTATATTGGCATAATTAATTAATTAAAAGTATAGGCTGTTAAATTTTATAATACCGAATTCTGAGCCTTCAGGTTGATGCTCGAAGTACTCGAACATTGTAAGAGGCAGCAGTGTTGGTGGTGGTAGTGAATTTTCTGGTGGATCAACTTCTTCTATTGGTTCAATGACAGTACCTTTATCAATTGTCCAAGTGAAGTTGTTGATTGGTATGCATTGCTTGATTCTTTAACATATGCCACTGATACCAAGTACGTATGGAAAGGAAGAAATAGGTTTGCACAATTTCTTATATCGCCACCAAATATAATGCCTTGGACAGGTGTTCCTATTGAAAAACATAAAATACGACTGAGTTAGTCAAATAGAGAAGTAATACTTTTTCTATACCAAAAAAGACTGTGATATCTTCAGATTTAATTTATGATGTTATAGCTTAAGAAGATAATAATAAATGTAATGAGTAGAATGTTGTTGCATCAGAAGAACATGAAATATAAGTCGTGTCTTAGAAAACTATAGATCTTAAGAAGATAAGAATAAATGTAATGAGTAGAATGTTGTTGCATCAGAAGAACATGAAATATAAGTCGTGTCTTAGAAAATTATAGAACAGACTAGATGGAATTTTCTCAACTTAATAGGGAATTCTCATGATGATATTGGAAGCAGAATTGTGGAGATGGAGATCTCTACAGTTATTTTTAGTCACATAAGTTTAGTCTTTTTTCAAGTATAAATCATGCCCAAACACAATTTCAAAAATTGAAGTTTCTAATTTTTATGCTTCAACTTTAAAATCTATAGTTAAACATGAGCTTGACATAATTTTATGTGGGAAGATTATTTTTCAATCAAGAATTTAATTCATCATATATAATATTTCTTAGAATAGGAATAGGTTTATACAATCCTATTAGAATAGGAATAATAGAAATAGAAATAGGAAAACTAAATAGTATCCTACTTGGTTGATTTTATTCTAGGGTCTATAAATAGGGTCTTAATGTAATAATGTAGACATAGCAACAATTCAATAATATTCTTTTCCTATATTTCTCACATGGTATCAGAGCTTCTACGATCTTAGTAGAAAATCTAAGAGCTTCCGCTGCCGGCGGGTGGCACGCATATATGCTACCTGTCTGGCCAATAATTATGTTAGCAAAAGTTGGGTCACCATGTATCTTTTAATGTAGCTAATTTCTCATATCTAATTTGTGTAGCACTGTGCCATTATTTTGGTGGCTACTTTCTTATATCTAACTCTTGTAGCACCGTGCCATCTTTCCGGTGACTACTTTTTCATATTTAATTTGTGTAGCACTGTGCCATCATTCCAGTGACTACTTTTTCATATATAATTTGTGTAGCACCATGCCATCCCTCTGGTGACTATCTTTTTTTGCATATCTGATTTGCGTAGCATCGCGCATCTCTCCGGACTACTTTTCATATTTAATTTGTGTAGTATTGTGGATTTTACCGAAATATTTTCTCATATCTGAGTTGCATAGCATCATGTGTCTTTTCAGTGACTCCTCAGATTTGATTTGCATAGTTCCATTCGTCTTTTCAGTGACTCCTTAAATCTGATTTGCGTAAGGTTGTGCCATCATTTCAACCCTACCAGTATAATTTTTCTTTTTCAGTAGGGTCGTGCCATCATTCCGACCCTACCCATATTAATTCTCTTTTTCAATGGGGTCGTTCCATCAATTCGAACTATCCTATATTATTTCTATTTTCTAGTTGGGACGTGAGATCATTCCGACCCTACCCATATAATTTTATTTCTTAGATTGTGACCACTTTTAGACATCAAATCTATACTCCGGCATATGAGCATTTTCCAACCAATTTTTCAGTGACTTTCTTGTTTAATATCGACTCATCTATTGATTCCAACATTATTCACATACTTTGTACTAGATTTTGAGCACTTTGTTGCTCAGGGGGAGTTTAGTAGCCTTGTATGTCGATTATGTGAGTCGCTCTATGGTCTGAAACAGTCTTTGCAAGTTTGGTTTGAGAAGTTCAACACTGTAATTTTATCACTCTGTGTTTTATCGGTATTATGCATCAAATTCAGTATTTCATGAGAAGATTAAGCACATTGAGATCGACTGACATTATGCATCAAATCAAGTATTTAATGAGAAGACAAGCACATTGAGATTGAGTACATTGAGATTGATTGTCAATTTTGTGAAGTCGAGTGATCAACTTGCAGATATCTCACCAAGCCCCTCATCGGTCCTCGTGTTAATTACATTTGTAACAAGCTAGGTACATGAATTGTATGCACTAGTGTGAGGGGGAGTGTTTGAATGTGAATAGGTTTATACAATCCTATTAGAATAGGAATAGGAATAGAAATAGAAATATAAATACTAAATAATATCCTACTTGGTAAAGGATTGTATTCTAGGGTCAATAAATAGGGTCTCAATGTAATAATGTAGACACAACAACAATTCAATAATATTCTTTTCCTATATTTCTCACATATTAACAGCTAACAGTGTATTGAAAAGGGAAAACGAAAAGAAAATCAAACACTAGAAGACACAAGGATGTACGTAAGAGAGAAACTACAACAAATTGGCATACTGTCAACTCCAATTGCCTTTAAAAAATCTTTACATGAAGTAGATCTCACAACTTTGTAGTTATTTGTTATGAGTAGGGCTCGAATTTGAGTGTGTAATACTATTGTTGTTATTTTGAATTCAATAAAATATTTTTTTTGGTATAATGATCAATTAATATGAGATGGAGGGAGTAAGGGATAAGTAAGTGAAAGAGTAATAAATTGAAAATTGAGTTCTTATTACCAATGACCAATCATAATCAAGATTAAATCTCTCTCTGTTCATTAATTCTTCATTTGTTGTTCTTTCATAATAAGATTTTAAGATTCTGTTAATGGCCATTGTCTTTCAGTAAGGTGATTTCAGAGAGTTGAACAAAAATTTAAAAGGAAAAAGCTAGAGGTTGTTTTATAGAAGTTTAAATTACATGTTTAATTAAAGGATTACAAAATATGAATAAATTTTAAACCAGAAAAACTCTTATGGATCCTAAAAATATGAAATAAAGAAGTTTCTATTTTTCTGTTCATTTTGGTAATTAAAAGATGCAGAATTGATTGAAACCAAATTTTGTAACACTAAATATTATTATCACAGATTTTGAGAATGTAGAAAGATCGGAAGAGTGCTAAAATGCAAATAGATATGCATCCTCAACAAGATTGTAGAAGAGAAATAAATCCGACAAAATGGTAAGATTAGAAATGGAAGTTCAGATTAGTCTAGGACATTCATAGTAAATTCAGAAAACATATAGCAGAGAAAAAATGAACAGACTGCGGAAAAGAGTAGATTAAATATTGTTGTCGTATGCATACACAGATACATTCTCAACCGATCAAATTATAGTTAGATTAGAAATAAAAAATTATATCAGTCTAGGATGTCAACAGTGAATGCGGATCGGGCGGAATAGTATTCTTTTATTTCGTCAATTTCTTTATTTGTATTATCAGTGTGTAAATGAAATACAATTTTATCATGTCCTTTGCATATATACTTATAAATATATTTTACAATTTTAATATCAAAACAAATCTCAACGTTCATATGACAATTGAATTTACAAAGCAAATATGGATTGTAAGGGACAACCCACGAGCTATCAAGAAGATGACCTCTAATTTTTATACATTGTCCTGTATTTCGTTTTCTATAAATTAGATATGAACTTTTACCTTTTATGTTGTAGATTTGGTAGACTCTGATCCTAGAGTTTAAGGGGCTGTTAATGGATTTGAACCTGAGCCGATATCAGTTTCTCTTTCTACCTACAACTCTGTTTTGATTTTTTGGATTAAAGAGTCTAATCAATGCCACTAAACTGTAAACTAAGAACACCTATTATGCGAAAGACTCTCATCGATACTGCTAATTTGTAACATGAAAACACCTATTGTGTGAAAGGTTCTTATCGATACCATCAAATTGTAAACTCACGAATCACAATACCTATTGGATCAAAGTTTTAGGGGATATGTTGCAGATTTGGTGGACTCTGATCCAAGAGTTTAAGGGGTTGGTAAAGGATTTGAACCTGAGCAGATATTTGTTTCTCTTTCTACCTATAACTCTGTTTTGATTTCTTGGCTTACTGGCAAAAAAAATCCAATTTTTTTTGTTTTTAATTCAATTTTTTAATTTCAAATCTTGTTGTAGACTCATAGTAGTTGTTGTTGTGTTATTCTTATAGTATGTTCATTATTCGTGCTATTATGTGCTTTTTATTGTATTTCAATTGTGGTATTATTTTATTGTAGCATGTTTTGTCACTATTTATTGTTTCTTCTACTTCCATCTTTTGCTTTATTCTTGAGCCGAGGGTCTGTTGAAAATAATCTCTCTACTTAATGGGATTACATTGGGTAAGTTGTTGTTATTGTTAGCTCTAAATGAAAATGGAGGAGCAGGCGCTTTACTTCCAAATTTTTAGCTGCTGCGATTCAAGGAATTCATTTAATCTGAATTAAGTAGGTAAAATTTAGTAAGAAGTTGTTCTAATAACCATAGAAACTTTTTCTACTTCTTTCTACACTAAAGATATGATCCTAAATTACTCCAAAAGTGGAAATCAATCCTATTTTTTTAGAGGTGAGAACAAAAGAGATCTTCCATGTAGCTCTTTTGGGTAATTATTACTCTTCTAATTTTCAGCAGTAACTTAGTTACAAAAATTACAACTCCAACATCTGAGGCTAAATTATCCTTGCAATCTTTAACAGGGAAGAAACAGTTCCCATTCTTGTTCTTCTATCACAGTAAGTATTTTGGGGTTAATTTTGGTTTTTGACTGTTATTAGCTTTGTTTTAATAAAGGCCAAATTCCAACTGCACTTGATAAACTCGTGAAAGATTCTCATCGATAAAACTAAATAGCAAATTCATAATACCAATTGTCTGTGAGACTCTCATCGATGCCATTAAATTATAATCTTAGACCACATATTGTGTGAAAGACTAATGGGTACCATTAAATTGTAACCAAAGAACATCTATTATGTGAAAGATTCCAATGGATGCCACTAAATTGTAATCTAAGAACACCTATTATGTGAAAGACTATCATTGTTACCACTAATCTGTAACATATAAACCATTAAATTAAAAACTAACAAATCATAATACCTAGTGGATCGAAGTTTTAGGGGAGACACTGTAAATTTGCTAGACATTGATCCCTAAACCATTAAGACCTAAACCATTAACTCTAAACCTTAAGGCCTAAACCCTTAACCCTAAACATTAAACCTTAGGGCTAAATCCTAAACCCTAAATCATAAACCATAAATCATGAACCATAAACCCTAAATCATAAATCTTAGGGCCGAAATCATAAATCTTAAACCCTAAACCTTAGGACATCTCCAATCCTATACTCTATTTTACTCTCTAAATATAGAGTTCTCTATTTTTTCAGACAATCTACTCCAACCTTAGGGCTTAGGATTTTAGATTTAGGGTTTTTTAGGGGTTAGGGTTTTTTAAGGGTTTTTTTTAGGTTTTAGTGTTTTTAAAGGTTTTTTTAGGGTTAAGATTTTCTTAGAGTTTGGGGTTTCTTAGGGTTTAGGGTTTCATAAGGCTTGAGGTTTAGGGTTTTTCCCTAAGGTTTAGGGTTTAGGGTTGGTTTAGCCCTAAGGTTTAAGGTGAAGGGATTAGGGTTTCTTTGGGTATATAGTTTAGCATTTAGGGTTTCTTAGGATTTAGGTTTTAGGATTAGATTTTTTATTTAAGGGTTTTAGGGTTTAATGTTTAGGGCTTAAGTTTTTCTAGGATTTTTTTAGGGTTAGAGTTTTTTTAGGTTTAGGGTTTTAGAAGGTTGTTTTTAGGATTTTTATGGTTTTTTACCGTTTAGGGGTAAACCATGTGTTCATATGGTACTTGTCCGCCTCACCTAAGGTTGGGGTGTGACACAAAGTAATCCTTGTGGTTTAACATGGAGCACTAATAGTCCTCCATGTTTCAACACTTGCTACACTTTTGATACCCTTACTAACAGCCCTCTAAATTCTAATAGAACTTCTCTTTTGGACGTGAGAAAGGTTTCCACCATTGCCAAAAAATCCCCTTTCTTTTCCTTCAATAGTAGCTATCCATAATTTCGTAACTTCAATTTCCCTGTGAAACAAATAAAATCAAAATAAAAGACTTTGGAGAATTGTGCGTGCCAAAACAGCAGCACCAAAATAGCCTCTAAATCAGCATTAAACTTGCATCAATACCACGACCAGAAAACACCAGAACTGTGCCAGAAACAGCAGTAGAAAATCACCATAACAGCAACAAAATAACTACAAAACTGCACACAAGAAAAGCTCCAAAACAGACCCCGAAATTGCACCAAAATAGCAGCTCCATAATCGCACTAAAACAACACTAAAATTGCACCAAAACAGCATCAGATTGACATAGAAACTACACCAAAAAGAAAAGAAACTGTTCTGGCACAGTTCTCCAAAGGTGGCCTCATGAGGTCACTATTATATTATTTATTTTTATTTTATATTTAAAAAAAGAGACCTGGTGAGGTCCGTACAGTTTATTAAATTTATTTAAATTTCTGAATAGAGACCTTATGAGGTTGCTTTGATTAAAACAAAAAAAAATTAAAAGCAATCTTATGAGGTCTCTTTTATGAAAGAAATAAAAACAAATCTGTAAAGAGACCTCACGAGGCCGCTTTATCTCTTAGCCTAAAAAATGAAATTGCCAAAAATAGACCTCGTGAAGTCTCTTTACTGCATTTCTAAAAAATAAACTGCAAAAAAGAGACCTCATGAGGTCTCTTTACTACATTTCTAAAAAATAAAATGCAGAAAAGAGACCTCTCTTTAATGAAATTTCTGGAAAATAAAATGCAAAAATGAGACCTCATGAGGTCTCTTTTCCTGGAAAACAACTGGCTGCTTGTAACTGTTTTTTGCAGCTGCTCATCACCTGTCATATTAATTCAATACCTTTCTAATTAGCTAAATAAAGCTCAAAGAGCTTCCAACAATCAACTGATACAATACATTTACTAAATATTCTCTTATCAACTCAATATGCAACTTACCTTCAATGTAATTCGAAATTGAACGAAAAATCATAAAATCCATAAGTTATATAATAGGATTTCAATGTTATCATGCATTCACAAAACAAATAAATCCCATAAAAATTTCATAAAGTAAAGAACTTAGATTATCTATTACACCTCTAAACTTTACTAATGCGGTAGTGTGTTTGCCACATGATCCTCATCTTCTTCATCACTACTAGACTCATCTGTCATAATTCTTTGTTGACCATACACAGGATATCGAGTAGGTTGAGATTGAGTGGGTCGAGGAGGGAAAGTGACATCATTGAAACAAGGGGGAATCCCTCCTGAAGCAAGTAATGCATCGAATTGAGCCTTAAGACCCGCATACTCTAAGTCCCTCCGCCTTTCCCTAGCCCGCGAGTCTTCGACTTGGCTAGATAGCTCAGCTATCTTTTGCTCCATAGCCAAATATTTCTTCATCCATTCATCATCATATGAACTACTTAGGCCTTCAAACTCAGAATGATATTCACGAAAGGTATGTTACGGCATGCCATAGACATACCCATATCTACTCGTCCCACCAATCAAGTCTAACTACACTCTCTCAGCATGTTCTTGAGTAAGTGGCATACCTCGATTTTCTTCTGGCTAAGTTTGTCGTAAATCCTCAAAAGCTTGAAGATATCGATTCTAAATTGAATGGTATTTATATTAGAATATAAATTTAGAAAATAAGTAACTATTATTTTAAATTAGAGGCTTACATAGGTCATTTCAGCTCGCGGCTCAACCCACACATCTGGATCTTCGGGATTTTTCTTCTTTCTTATGTGACAGCCTTAAATGCCTCAACTTGAGTTACCAGTCTTCCTAGTTCCTTTTCCTACATATAAAACTAATTAAGTTATAATCAAGAGTAGTTAAATATTAATACCTAAATTATATAAAAACTTAAAGAAAAATGACACATACCGATTTCCTCCTCACACTTCCTTGACTTTGAGCCCCACTTGTGTGTAGAGAACCATCCTTAGTAGATGATCTAGCCTTCTTACCGATCTCACTCATCTGCTTAAATCTTGCATCATTCTCCAAATGCGCAAGTAATTTTTCCCAATCCTTCGATAGAATCCACCGAGGATTCTTATTATTTTTACAAGCTTTCATCAACAAACTAGCGAGAACACGTGCAACTTTCTTGTGAAAGTTTGCACAAATTTTGGTCTCATGATTCGGACGCCAAGCACATTTTTTCTATAAAGAAACCATAGTTTTTTTAATTAATAAGTATTATTGAAGACAAGTATTTATATAGTGTTAAAGACATAAATTTAAATATACCCTGAACTCCAAAAAAAATTGTGTCTTGAGATTGCTTGGCATCTTGCCCCAAGTCGGAAAAGCATCTCTACAGAGATCTTTGATTGCCTGAGAAATGATCCCCACAGCCTCATCTGGATTGAAACTGTAATACAAAATTTTAACGGTTACAGGTTAAAACAAAGACAATTAAATGAGTTAATCATAAACATAAGCTATTTTGTAAAAAATAAAATCTTAAGAATAGCCGTCAGGCTCAATGACAAGTCTATTATGCATATCCCTCACACCAACTTGTGTAAGGACCTGACCAGGTGTAGCTGACTGATTTGTGCTAGGAGTGTTAGGCTCAGAATCATTACCTTGAAGGCAAAGAATCGACATCCCAAGTTGTAAAGTAGATGATGATGAAGGTTGTGAGTCTGTAGGGTTGTGAGTAACTGTGCGAGAGACACTAGACGTTGGTCAGTTAGCCTCTAGAGGCAAAACACTGTATTCATGTGGGGTAGCATACCCTGATGTGGGCATCATCACAGGTACCTGGGGGGTAACTGAGTATATTCCAATGGTGGATGCATATAGGTCGAAGGAGGATTAATATGTGGAGGCACGTGACTATATGGCTCGGTCTACCTAGAATAGCAATGTATCGGAGTGTCTCTTGGTGGGAGAGATGTTGTGGAGTCTGATCTTATATGTATCCCTGTCGGTCGTCTACTAACCATACCATCTTTCTTTTTTTTCTTTTTGGGGGCATTATCAATATCTTTATTCTTATTACCACCTGCCATCTAATTAGTAACAAAAACATTCAAGTCAAATAAGGTTAGATATTTACGTAACAAGTAAAGTCTCAATTAAAATTAACTAAAGCTGAAACTAAATTAACTACTGGTGTATTTTGTTATGTTCATGAATGTTTGTTATGTCATTTCATCTATCAAATAAGAACAACTTCAAAGAAAAAATAAATAAATTTCAAGTTCTCAGGGAAACAAGTTACCTAATTCAAGATTGGTGTATGTAGATACATACAATGTACTGCTTGATGTCATCGACAACCCTCAACGATATGGTAACTGTTTTTTTTTCTTGAATAGTTAAATTTACAAGAGTTTTCATCTTTTTATATGATTGTGTAGAATTCAAGATTACAGACAAGGGATGTTGCGAGACGGGGAAAATAGAAGTTGCAGAGTTATGCACATGAATTTTAGTTCATCATATTCTTGTCCAACATTTAAGTGGCTTTTTCCGATACATTCCACATGCAAAGTCCAACAATGTGTATTTTTTTTAAGTGTACTCAAAGAGAAGGAGAACATTAGTTCATTCTATGTACTATCCTCATTGTTCGGTTTGCAAATAATTATACAAGAATTATAATATATGGATCAATACATGTGTCATTTTTTATGTTTATTTCCTTTTTTATTGATTAAGCAAGTACTGATGTGGTAATAACATAGTTGTATTCACGTTCTATCAGACATTGTATAAGTCAGTGATTACAATGACAGGACTTCAGATTTTGAACTTACCATTTGTTGAGTTAGTTGATTTAAATAAATAGAATGCAAGGACAAAAAACTAATGCATGGGCACATGCTTGTAATAACTTCCTAAGGAATCTTGTTCTTATCTCTGGCCAGCAACTCAATTCTTAGAGCAGTTCAAGACGCTGGTTAGAGATAGAATTCTTAGAGCATTTCAAGACGCTGGTTATAGATAGGTAATCAGAATACTCACTTGTAGATTTCATCCAGTCAATACTCTCTCGTAACATTTCTAGAAAAAATTCTCTCTAACTCAAAGTATTAGTTTAATTCTCACCCATATATGCGATCAGTTCTGCTGTCTGTCAGAAATGGCTGAGTGCTAAAACTATAGAAGCACCTTTCAAGCCAACAAGTACTATAAACAACATCAAGAGAAGCAAATGTTGAAGATATAATTTAAGGACCGTAAAGTGTATCCTCTCTAACATTTTAATATATAAGATAGGTGGTCACATTAACAGAGAATCGAGAAACAATTTTAAAATTGGGGATCCACTTCTATAAAGAATCGAGAAACAATTTAGTAATGCAATATAAAATAATTAAGAAGAAGAATAAGGTAATATATATATATATATATAAACTCAACATACGAATTACTATTCCTCCTCATCCTCATCCTCTTCTTTTGACCATTCTTCTTCATCTGACCACTCTTCCTCATTAATTGATACACTTACCCCTTCATTTGTTATTTCTTCTATATCAACCTCTTCTAATATGTGTTCAGGATGCTCTAAATCATTTTCTAATTCAACATCCACGGTGTGGTGAACACTTGATAAATCATCATCCTGGTATGCAACATCCAACACGTTTCCAACTTCCACACAACCCATGGGTTTGGCTTTAATCACCACCCGCCAATCCAATTTATCTGGACGCAAGGGATAAGGAGCATAGTACACTTGCTTAACATTTTGTGCAATAATGAAAGGATCATATGCTCCATACTCCCTTGTATGCTTTACTTCAATGATATTATATTGTTTGATTTCTCTCGTACCTTTTTTGGGGTTGGATCAAACCACTTGCATCTAAACAATACATTTTTTTATAGGCCACCCAAAATACTCTCTTTCCGAAACCTCCTTGAGCACCCCATAATAATCAACTCCATCTTGATTTCCATCACCACCTTTCACCCAAACTCCATTATTGTTAGTTTTTATTTTTATTTTTGGAGCATTCTTCAGTATTGAATTTAAAACCATTTACAAGATACTTGTCCATTGAATAAATCTTGATGGGTCCCCAAGAAAGGTCCTTCAAAAATTGATCAAATTGACCATTTTTTGTGTCATAAATCTATAAATATTTGAAAAGTAGGAAATTAGAATCAATTAAATATAGATTTATTTAATAATGATAGTATTATGAAAATATTATAAGGCTTACGTAATCTTGAAACCACTTTGAAAAATGCTCAAACAGTTTTTCATTGCCATATAAATGCACAAAGTAGCTGTCAAAGAAGATGGATATTGAGTTAGTTGTTCTTCCTTGTAATTACATATTTTAGTGCAAAAATAACAACTTACTCAAGAAATGGTTTAACTTGTGGGCAATTCAACAAGACATGTGTCGATGCAGACTTAAACTCCATGGCATTAAGATTCCTCCTTTTACGTTTTTTTTAACCTTTGCCTGGTTGATTGAAGATTGATAGTGGCTTAATAGTCTCACCACCATCGTCATAGCGATTGGGTCTGTTTCGCAAGCATGGCACACTAATTTTGAGGTAATAAGAACCAAAATTAGTTATCTCCCTAGCAAGATGGAATTCAATCATTGAGCCTTCAAGTCTATGTTTTTGCTTCTTGCCCCATTTAGACTTGCCAATAGTCCTACATTATATTATATTATCATTGATTTTAACAAATTATTGATATTAAAATACTAAGAGTTAAACACTTAACACTCAAATGGATACATCCATCTATATTGAACCGGACCTCCGAGGCGTGCTTCATGCACCAGATGTGCAGGAAGATGCTCCATCACATCGAAAAATCCAGGTGGTAGAATCTTCTCCAACTTATTTGTAATTATAGGAATATTTTGATCCATCTGAACTAGGTTGTCTTCCCTTAATGTATTAGAACACAAGTCCTTAAAGAACAAACTAATTTCAGTCATAGGTTTCCAAATTCTATCGGGCAAGCCACTAAATGCAATGGGGAGTAATGTTTTCATGAAGACATGACAATCGTGAATTTTCATACCATGTAATTTTCCGTGCTCCATATCGACACGTTTTCCCAAATTTGAAGCATGTCCATCAGGCATCTTAAGTTGCTCGACCCATTCACATATTTTACGCTTTTGATCCAATGTAAATGAATAAATAGCCTTAGGCTTGAAGAACTTATTGTTCCTTTTCTCTTGCAACCATAACTCTTTTCGCCTACAGTATTCTGGTAAGTCCATTCTAGCTTTAACATTATCTTTTGTCTTGCCATTGACATCCATTACTGTGTTGAATAAATTATCAAAGTAATTTTTTTCGATATGCATGTCATCAAGATTATGTCGAAGAAGATTATCCTTCCAATATGGTAACTCCCAGAATATGCTTTGTTTTGTCCAATTTTGTGCAACACCATACCCATCAAATTTGTACGGTTGTTCTTCTTTAACCTTTGGAAAGTGTTGAACCCTCTCCCAAACTTGTTCTCCAGTCAAGATTGGAGGTTGAAAACTTTGTTCAACAGTATTCTTTCTGAATGCATTTTTCATACTCCTAAACTCATAATCCATTGGCAAGAACTGTCGATGACAATCAAACCAACAATTTTTATGACCATGTTTCAAAGTGAATGATTTAGTATTTTCCATACAGTAAGGACAAGCTAACTTTCCTGCTTGTTATCTACCCTGAGAACAATCCATACGCAGGAAAGTCATTAATAGTCCACATTAAGGCAGCCCGCAAATAAAATTTGCTTAAGAGACACATCAAATGTTTCAACCCCTTGAACCCACAACTGTTTCAACACATCAATCAAAGGTTGCAAGTATAAATCAATCAAGACTTTTGGATTCCGTGGGCCATGAATGACACAATTAAGAAATATATATGGACTGGTCATACACATCTCAGGTGGAAGATTATATGGTGTTACAAATACAGGCCAACAAGAATATGGTGCAGCAGAAATAGAGTGTGGCGTGAATCCATCTGAACATAAACCCAATCTAATGTTCCGTGGTTCGACTGCAAACTGTGGATATGCTCTATCAAACTGCTTCCAGGCCTCTCCATCAGATGGATGGCACATAACACTAGGTGGTCTTCTATTTTCATGGTGCCATCTCATATGAGGAGCAGAGCTATTAGATGTATATAACCTCTTTAACCTTGGTATAAGAGGTAAGTAATGCATCGCCTTAATAGGAACTTTCTTCCCACTAGGAGTCCGCTTATAACGAGATTTTCCACAAAACTTACACGATTCTAGATCAATATCATCCTTACAGTAGACCAATGAATTCTCATCGATGACAATCCTAACTTTGATACCAACCTCTTTGCCTTATATAAATTATCAGGTATCTCTAGATTTGGGTCAACTAAATCATGCATAAGGTCAATCACAGAGTCCATTGCCTCTTGAGGAACATTCAAATCTGATTTGATACTTAATAATCTAACAATAATAGACAATTGCGAGTGTGGACACCCCTCATATAAAGGCCGACTAGCAACTTCCAATTGTTCAAAGAAAATTTTTCATTCAGCATTAGGAGCTTCTTCACCTTGATTACCAGATTCAAAATCAGAATGCACCCCAAACACATCCTGAACCATGTCATGCATTTTATAGTTTTCTGCATTAGAATTCACTCCGCTACTACTTTCACCAGGAACATAATGTTGAAATACATCAAAACTATTATCAATTTCTCCATGACTAGTCCACACTGTGCATTCTTTTTTAAACGCATTTCGATAGAGATGAAGCTCAACAATATCTGGTTTTTCATATTTCAAACATTGATATTTATTACAAGGACACTTAATCACACCTTCTACAAATTCACGGTTTAGCCTCATTCAACCAAAATTAGTCATATTATACATCCAACTACGGTCCATCTACACAAATATCACAAAATTTGACTTTGTTAAACATTAAATCAAGTAGTAATTTACAATCGTAGAAATCAAATTATATCATTCTACCTAAGCATTTACAATCCTAAAGTCATCCTACTTTGCATCACTAGAGAGTCATAACCTCTATATTTGAGTGTTACACAAATTAGTTGTTCACTTATTTCCAAACCAAAGGGAAAACGTCACTTTTTGTTTCTTTTCTTGAACTTATTTGCTTGTCTATCCAAATCTTTATCTTTAGGAATTTATAAAAGAGAGACGGACAGAAAATTGAGTTGCAATGATACACAATATCAAACAGTCAATTCAGATTTAAAGCTCATCTGACTAATTTTAGCTCTAGTAAATATGTCATAGAATACAGAAAATAAACTAATGGGTGTCCAAGAAAATCATGTGCAATCCTGAAGCTTTTAGTTAAACAGTCAAAACTAAATAGACAAGCCAACGTTTAGCCACTTTGATAAAAAAAGATAACAGGAAACACTAATCAACGGAAGAATATATGTATACATCAAGGCAAATGAAAATTTTCTTTTCCAGATAAATCTTAAAAATCATAAACTAAAACATAAGCTACAGTTCCCATGTATAATATTCTCACTAACTGGTGGTATTATTACAGTACATACAACTCTTTTGATTTTACTTCTTAATTTAGTCCTTTTAGTCCAAAATATCTTATAAAGAAGCAAAGAAAAATATAAGAAGAAAACAAGAAACAATGTAAAACAATAATTATTTATTCCTATAGGAAATTCTATAGAATCTCATTCACGGTACAAAAGCAACACTAGAGATCTGTTATCTTCATTCCTATGAAAATGGACATATAAGGTAATTCGTGTCTTACCATCACAAACAAAATCAACAATATAACAAAGATTTGAGTTTTAACAAACGTTATATACACAACATGATCCACTATGCCCTGCCAAACAAAAAAAAACAACTCTATTTTCTGTTTTGAATCACATCATACAAGTACAAATCAAGACATCATCGATGAAAAAATCTCTCGACCTCCAGAATATATTTTATGTATATTATTCTCTACCATGAAAGTTATCAACCCAATTCACAAAGTTTAATTTCCTCTTTCATTGTCAATTTTTTACTTTTTTATTTTCCTGGAATATTAGTTAATCCTTTAGTTGCTCGAGTCGACAAAATAGATAATTACTCTATGATATTCCTTAAAATGCATCTTTTAATTCAATATGGTCACTAATATTATTTTCCTATTCCAAAGAGAGGAATCATATACTAAAACAAAATGCATTAACACAAGGAGGAAAAGAGGCAGAACCATACATGAAATTGATTTGGTCATGTTTAATACACAACAATAACATATGATGTCTCTACTCCATCTTTTTCAAAAACAAAAAAAATCTTATTAACATATTTCTTATCTCACATTCAACTATTAATGATAATTCCAAAGGTTTGATTAAATATCAACAGGCATTACATCTTAACTAGCTACACATGCTCACAACTTTTCAGATTAAAAACTGAACAGCTCCAAAATTACATGTTCAAAATGGACAGATGGAGTTCTCACGAATCGACGATGGAAACAAGGGCTTCAAACTGAGTAAGTGAGTGGACGTCCGGAGGCTCAACAAAGATGCAATGTCGTCTCTGAAGCTACACAATCGTCTGTGAAGAAAGGGAGATAGAGACAAGTTAGGGCTTTTTAGGTGATATAAAATCGTGGGAAAGAGACACGCTAAGTTAAAAAATAAATAATGCCTCTTATTTTAATTTTTTCCCTTTTTTTAGTCAAATTTGGTCAATAATATTTTAAAATAAGAGACCTCATGAAGTCTCTTATTTTAAAATACTATTGAGCAAATTTGACTAAAAAAAGGAGACCTTAGGAAGTCTCTAAAATTTATTTTTTTATTTTTTATTTTCACAAATAGAGACCTTGTGAGATGGCATATTTTAGGGAAAGTAGCAGCAAAAATAACTTTTAAAATAAGTGATCTACACTAAAAAATTTATATATATAATCGACCTCATGAGGTCTCTTATTTAAAAAATATATAAATAAAAATTATAGATGCAAATTGTGACCTATGTTCTTATCTATTTTTGAGGTTTCTTTTATCAGTTTTTTTAGTAGTGCATGAGGAACCATAATACATAACTCATGTTCTTATCATAATTCATATTCTTCTCATATAGGGAAATAGCCTTAACCGACATAGACAATTTGAGCTACATGGAATCCGGTGTTCTACCCCCACACCGAAAAGAGGTGTCCTACTTGCCTAAGGTAGAACATTCATTTTAGTTTTTAGGTGGATCGACTAGCTAAAGACCTATGTGGGCACATAGTTATGGGATAAGGAGAAATCTACTAGAAATCCTAACTACTAAGGTGGAGGTTTCCATCTCATTAGATAACCATATTGGGAATCCAACTACTAGCGTGAAGGAACCCATCTCATACTCATATCCAATTTCCATCTCATGTGATAACCGTATTGGGAACCCAACTACTAGCCTGAAGGAACCCATCTCATGCTCATATCCACTCCGTGCTAAGCATAATTCTCTTTAGAATTCATATTAAGTCTTTACTTAAGTTCATGTTCATGAAAGAATGCACTAGGCACTCAAACCAACATAATATCATAATAGCTCATAGATCCATTAGGTGAGAATGTCCTTTCAACCTTGGAATCATCAATATGTGAGTAAACCTTTCACATCATATTCATAGTGTGT
>NW_006239383.1:21512-22059 GCF_000226075.1 Solanum tuberosum | reverse complement strand
ATATTTCATGCATAGTCATGTGTAAGGGTGCATATGAGAATTAGCCTTTCAACAACACCTTAGTCACATAATAGTCATGTTCATGTATGAGGTGTGTGTGATCAATGACACAACAACAACATTATCATCATAGACACTTAACTCTCTAAGTGTTCATAAAACATGCATATAACATCATAATTATGCATAACCCTCATATCTTGCATGTAAGGATCATGTTAAGTCAACACATCTAGCATTCACCACATGAGACATAGATATAGTCATAACTCAATTACAACATTCATTCCATATACACACTCATATACTCATTTTATAGATCATGTGGATGAAGTCCTTTCACAATAATGACATATACAATTCAACATACATAATAGCTTCCTTGTTTAAGCCTTAACATCCTTAACTTATTCATATTAGCTTTTACCATTAAAGCCCTAGGAGTCATCTTCATATTATAAGCATTACCCCCAAGCAACACCTCACATGGTCATCATGTAAACCTAACTCTCAAGGTAAACTAACCACATGCTTCATTCTTACTCAA
>NW_006239383.1:16723-18162 GCF_000226075.1 Solanum tuberosum | reverse complement strand
CTTAGGGTTTGAGAGAGAAGAGAATGATTGATTAAAAGATGGAAATAGGATTATTTAGGGCTTTATAGGAGTTGAGAAATTCATTTTAAGGTTTTCCTACTAGTATAAGGAGAGGAAAATTACGTTGTTTAAAATTTTCCGATGGCTAAAACGGAACTGCACTACACCAGTCACTAAAATGGTCATAACATTTTACTCAAAACTTGTATTGATGCGAAATTGGTGGCGTTGGAAAGAGGATTCAAATACCTTTAATTGGATAGGTTGTTGCTCACGTAGTTCTTTATATTCTTAGAGATATGGTCTTTTTAAGTTGACCTAAGTAAAATCTTATGTCAAAACTTAATCGGTAATGAAACTTTCAACTCTACTTTGTGCTAGGAGTTTCTAGTGACCTTAATTGATATCAAAAATCATTCCCACACTAAAGAATTAACCTTAACACCTAAGAAAATTAAGAGTCCCTCAGTACGACCTTATACGCAATTCAAGAATGGTTTGGGCTTAATTTAGAAATCTTCGGGGTGTTACAATACCAAGGTTCCATGTTATAAATTCCTTTAGACCATCCTCACATATGCGTACAATGTGGAAGAGATCAGGTAAAACCTACGGAAAAATACAAGATACAATCAGAAATAAGCATCTATGATAAAATCATCCACAACTAATGTTTGGGTAAAAAAGGGAATTGTCACATGTCACACCCCAACCCTAGGTGAGGCAGACAAGTACCATATGTACACATGCTTTACAAGTGACCTATGATTAGAAAGTAAACTACTATGCAGATAGATTTACTAATGAGAATCTTCATATACAACACATGTTGACTAGCTAAATCGATAATGTGACAAGTGAAACTATAAATACAGATGATAGGTTTACAATGTCCACAAAGCCTCTACTGGAATCCATGACTATACCACTATGAAAATACGCATAGTAAAGACTCGGCAAAGCCCCGAATCAACCTGGAGCTCACCAACAACCACTGAGTATCATGTGCTTCTATTGGGGAGATCTACTAGTTGAGTACATGTACCTGTATCATGAAATGGAGCATTCTCAAAAAGGGACGTCAGTACGAAAGAATGTACTGAATATGTAAGGCATAATACAACCATATGTAAAATAAGAGCTCAAGTGAAACCAAATAGCAATAAATAAGGATTAGAGACCACCTTTGCTTACACTTTTGGAATCGTGTATGTTACATTCTTTTCTCCCATTTTCTGTACATTATAATATTTATAAGACATATGATACAAATGACCAGCTGATCAGCGGTAGAAGAGGATGACCCATGCTAGGCATTGTAACCCCTGTCATCATAATTCCACAAATTGGGATCGGCCCATGCTAGGTTCTTGGGATGTTGTCCTTATAATTCCACAAATTGGGATCGGCTCATGCTAGGCTTTCGCCCCTGAGCTGCC
>NW_006239383.1:285-16420 GCF_000226075.1 Solanum tuberosum | reverse complement strand
GTGGTCATAATCATTGTTGAGATTTGGAACTATGGACCAGTAGAAGAAGACATGAATATGGACTTACGATAATAACATTGACATGGGAAGTAAATGTGACACCAAAGTAATACTTAGGAGCTTATATGACTCAGTAAGCATTTTGACATCTCAAATTAAAGCACATATCAACTGAGGACATTTAACATTCAGCCAACATATTTGAACTCTATATGATAGCCAAATACTCACTAACTAATATCAAATACAAGGTATGCATGAACGTGGAACCAAGGGAGAACGTGGGCAGATTCAACTTAACGACAAATACATATTCCAAGTAAGTACATATAAAATGTACAATAGAGCAAGTAGGGATCTTGTGAGGTAATACTATAGTCTAACACAATGAGAGCAATAACTAATAAGGGGAACATATGAACATGTGAAAAGATGACGTATATGACGGAATAGACAATTGAGGCAAGTCGGCAAGATATGGGCAGATTGTATACCCAACATATAAACATATGTAATATGTGTATTCTAGGTTAGTGCATGCTAATACTTGGTAGAGTAAGCACATATATATAGTAATAAACTCATATTAGAGTACTCACTTTAATGCTCTAGGGAGTAGGAACTGCGACTATGGATCAGTCACTACCAAGGGCACTTAGAAATCTTACTTTTTTGTAATGCAAGTGTTGTATTCATGCCAAAGAAAAAGGAAATAGAATAGCCTTACATACCTCAATTCCCAATTCATATAGCTTACGAAGTGTCATCTTGTCCTTTAACGTCATAGTCTTCATCTACAACAACCAATCATTAAGGCTAATATTAGCAGCTTACCAACCAACTCGGGATATTTCAACTCATCAAAACAGTAGCCAGGCAGCCAGCCCATAATCCTTCTTATTTGATTGTTTTCTTTCACAAATTATGTCTGTTATAGTTATTTACACGAAACAACCTTCCCATGGAACATGCAGTGAGCTTACCAAAACTTTAATTTAATGGTGCATCACCATAACTTATAAATTTGCCCCCTACAGCTTTCCGCAATCATTCTCTAAGTACAGCCATGACCTCCCATAAACAAATCAATACAATAGCAGTCCTCAACACTCAAAATAATCAAAAGACTTGAATTTATGGTTTTCAATCACCATCCAACGAGTTGCAATAAACAAGTAAGTCTAGAATTCTCAAATAAACTAATAATTAGAGGTTGTAGCAGTGCCCTTACCTTGGTTGTCTAAATCTGTTATTCTCCTTCAATTACTATTTTTGTAACCTTCTTTTAATCTTTGGAAGAGAGTGGCAGAACCTTGGCTGCCATCACATATAGCTATCTCTAATTCACTCCCCTTGAAGAACTATCCAATATAATTGTAACACTAAGAGAAGGTGATCTTGTGGCTGCTTTGGAAGAAACAAGATGCAAAAATAGTTAGAACCCTAGTAGGAATATTTGGTGGTTGTTTCATTTTGAGAGAGAGAAATATATGAACTTGAGAGCTTAAATTTTGGATAAGAGGAAAATGAGATATTTGTATCAGATTTTTGGCCTTAATAAGTTCTCTTTTGCCACCTTTCTTGTACTTCATTTGCATCCAACATGTGTCTTTAATTTAGTCCACACATTTAAGTAGGTGATGCACCTACTTTTCCATTCAAATTATTTCTTGTGGGGATGGAAACATTGGACCTTGGCTGTCCATTTTCCTCTTAATCTTTAATTCAACTTGGGCCAGATTAATGCAAGTAGGTGTAGTGTACTTGGCCCAATAACATGGTCAAAAGAGTCTTAGTAGGTGATGCACTTACGTGGTCCTTTGGACTGGTCAAAAAGTCAAAGTAGGTGATGCACCTACTTGTCACCTACTACCTTAGTTAAGTCAAGTAAGCACCTCAATATTTTATTCCATTTCTAGACCTTAATACCTTTAACTTAACTTAAAACTTATATACACTTATGTCACTTTAAACTTTTAGACTCAAATACCACCTTATGATCTCAAGTTTAAATACTTCCATCGACGTCAACTTAATCGGGTCGCATCAAAATCCACAGATAGTTCACTTTAAACCTATTCTACTGTCACTAGTCGCGTAGGAAACCGAGTCCATAACTATACCACAAGACAATTTATAGGCATCATATAAATAGAACTAATACACTTAGAATATGGGGTGTTACATCTTCCCCCCCCTTACTGATCATTCGTCCTCGAATGATAGATTAAGGTGATAGTTTGGTTAACCTTGAAAAATTCATTTTGGAGATTTGCGAGAGTTTCCTTTGTAAATAGGACTATCCCAAAGATATAGACTAACCTAAAACACATATAGACAAGTCTCGCATGACGTCTTCAATAGATATGGTTCATGAAATAAGAATATGACAAAGCAAACCCCTTTCTTGACCATGTAATTCACTGAGGATACACAAATAGAACTCATACAAATAAAGAATTTAATATTCCTAAATAGAAGACATGCAAATGACATATCAAAAGAACAATTGCTAGTAGGACTTATGATCATATAAGTGGACCATATGATCTCAGATCCTTACGTTGATATTTATAATGAGGGGTATTTAGGATCTGTACCATCTTCTATTCCCAAGTACCTTGTGTTATATTCTATTCCTTCCACAATACTTCAATAGAGGTGTCACTCCTCAAATCCAATTAAGACGGATAGGCACTCGATACCCTAAAGGCCCGAGAGAACCATCATGTAACATGTGCTTACTATGCATGTAACTATGAAATTTTGTGACAAGTTCACATAGGATGCAACGATACGAACTGACATAAGTAGACCAAAACCTTAAATACAAGACTTGGCCGTTGAGGCCACAACTTGTTGAGACGCAACTGAACCATATACATAAGTCTACAAAGCCTCTAAAAGATAGAAATCCTTAGAGTAGGTTGGGACAGACCCCGCCTTACCCTTAACTATGATACAATACCAAAATGAATCTACCAAGGACTCAGTAAAGCTCTAAATCAACCTGGAGCTCACCAAAAGTAGTTGAGTGTCGTATCCTCCTATTAAAGAGGTCTACTAGTTGGAGTACCTGTGCCTGCAGCATGAAATGCAGCGTCCCCCGCAAGGGACGTCAGTACGAAAAAATGTACGGAATATGTAAGGTAATAACATATATAAATAAGAGTTCAAATGAAACCAAGTATCAATATATGTGTGCATAAATCAGAACAGAAGACCACCTATGTTAACTCTTGTGGGATGAGTATGTTACATTCTTGTCTTTACCTTTCTGTGTGTTATGATCTTTATAAGGCATGTGATACGAATAACCAGTTGATCAGTGGTAGAAGAGGATGACCCATGCTAGGCATTTTAACCCCTGGGATGCGGTCCTCATAATTACATAAATTGGGATCGGCCCATGCTAGGTTTTCGCCCCTGAGCTGCCACCCTTAATTATACAAATTGCTTTATTTAGATTCTTTAATCTTTGAGTTTGTTGTTTTGAAGGCATGAAAATAATACTTCAAGGCAGTAACAATGACATAAGGAGCTAATGTAACATCAATGCATTACTTGTGAGCTTAACTGACACAATTGACTTCAACTGACTAAGAGGAGGATTCACCAAACTTGCTTTTGCAAATACCATTTCTATACCAGCACATAGGATAATTACACAAGTATAGAGTAGTGAACATATAATGAAGTAATTCTATACACTAAGGAGAGGGGGAAATATTGTCAGCTATTTGGAGATCGTACGCTGCCACTATGTTTCCTTTACTAGGAATAAAACTTGGGAAATTCACTTATTGAAATTAATTGTAAGGATCAGATTTCATGCCGAAGAATATTGAATCGAATTGCCTTACATACCTTATTTTCTGACCAATACCACTGTCGGGATTTAGCCTCCCTTCTTGGGTGCTAATCTACAATATAAGTCATGATGAAGCTGATGTTAGCAGCTAATTACATTAAGGCCCAAAAAAAATAGTAGCTAAACACTTGACGGAAAATAGGCCCATACAACCCTTACACAAATGGTGAACCACCACACCCTTCTTCTATACATTAATACAACTTCATACATCCTTTGCCAAGATACTCAAACTGCCCCCAACAACAATATACATAAGGCAGCCACTATCAATCCCTAAAAATCTTTCAGCATAATAGGAGAATATTGACTCAAGGATTTATCACCATCCATTAGTTCTTGATAAATATATACAAAATTCTCCACCCCAAACCTGTATTTAAAAAGAGGCAAGAATGGGCAGTAATTTTACCTTAGTTTCTGGAAATTTATCCTCTAAACTTGTACTTCAAGAACTGAAACTCTCCTTCAAACTTTTACTTGAAAAGGGTGACAATACTCAAGAACCCAAGGTGTTTTAGGGATGCTGATTGAAGCCAAGAGAGACCAAGAGAGAAACCTAAGAAATCTGAAAATTTTGCAAGTGAAAAATGGAGCAAAAGATCTGATCTTTATCCCTTTAAAAGGGAGGTGTAATGGCCGACTTTCTTGGCTAATTTTAGGCCATATATTGTCAAGTAGGTGACCCACCTACTTGGCCTTTTAACTTGGGCCTTTTTGGACTTAAGACTATTGGGCCTTGGCTGTCCATTTTCCCTTATTCTTCTACTCAACTTGGGCCAGATTAATGCAAGTAGGTGGTAGTGCACTTGACCCAATTACATGGTAAAAAAAAGGCCTTAGTAGGTGATGCACCTACTTGGTCCTTCGGACTGGTCAATAAGTAGAGTTTTAGTAGGTGATGCACCTACTTGGTCCTTTGTACTGGTCAATAAGTCAAAGTAGGTGATGCACCTACTAGCTTAGTTAAGTCAAGCAAGCAGCTCACTTATTTTATTCCATTTTCTAAATATTAATCCCTTTTTCTTCAACTTAGCACTTAACTTTCAACTTTAAGCTCAATTACCACCTTACTACCTTTAGTGTAAATACTTCCGTCGGAGTTAACTTGCAGTGCACATGCTGAAACGTGCAAGGCATTACATCACCTTCCGAGCTAGTTTAAACCAACACTAATCATATAATAAGCACAGTCCCTCACCTATACTATAAGGCTATGTCAAGTATCACATGAATAGAACTAGCATATGCATAATACAGGTTGTTACAAGAGGTTACACCTTTTGAGCTTAGCTTCCGGGCCTTAACAATCAAGAATAACTATAGTATCTCCCAAAATTTTTGTATATGGAACGGACACATAAAATCATAGGCCTGATCTATCGGGGCTCTACTTTCCCTTTTCTTTTATCTCATGACGCTTTTCAGAGGTGAGACTTATAAGAACACATAGTTGTTAATATAAAATCTAAAGTTTTATGCCGCACCTTCGAATAAGGCATTATGCTAAGTAAATACCTATGGTTGTGATAAAATTTACATATATGCCCAACCTTTTCGAGTCAAAATCTTCACTACATATACAAGGAAATGTTTTCACAAAATGTTCAAAACTCAAGTTAATAAATCACAGAGGGGCATAGTATACAAATAAATAAGTCACATTGGGTATGACACATAGACAGATTAGCACAAAAGGGAGCACATAATATATGGGCATTAAGTTATAGAAATATGTGGTGTACGCGTGCATATGAACTATAGGGCAGCGTGTGAGCGAATGAACTACAGGGCATGTAGGAAATGGACTAGATGAGCACATGATGCATGAGTACTAAAGCTACAATATATATAATATGTAAGCAAGTAGACTATAAGACATGTAGACATAAAATAAAATGAACTACGGAACACAAATCACATTGAGCAAGTGTGTTTCACATGATAGGTGGACTAACATGTCAATGAGTACACATATGAAATATGAGAAAGTGAGCACATGACACATGTCCAGAAAAGCTATAAGGCCTGTAATGTTTAAGCAAGTAGGCTACGAGGCATCTAAAATATATAGAAATGGTCATATGATCAATTAGCCTGCAGTACCCACACAATATGGACAAGTGACATGAAGAAAGTAACTAGTGCAATAAATAACATGTAGGGAAAAGGTCCTATGAAAACATATAACAATAAACAAGGGTGCTCTGAAGCGGATAACACTTACATGCAAGCATTCTATGACATTAGGTAACCTGTGAGAAGGTAATCCACCAAAGGCAAATGACATACAAATAGATAAGTTATAAAACATACATCATGCATAATTATATAACAAACCGTCTTTGAAAATTAGGAGATATCATATAGAACAACTCTACCATAATAAGGGCAACTACACTGTCTTAAGCGTTAAGTCACGAATGGGATAATTCTGCTCATATTCCTTACCCACCTCTAAACACATACAATTGATTTCCCCATCTACTCTCTTCAATCTCCTAAGAATTCTTATAGGTGTTCCGCTATTGGGACTTGACTTCCATCTAGGTCAATATAAATACTACAGTCAAGATAGAAAAAGAAAATCCTCAATAGTTCATCTTTTAGAGTAGGAGGCTGAGGTGAACTTTGCCTTCATTACTAGCTTGTGTTATATCACGCTGAATGCCTGGTGCCCTTTGAAGGTCGAAATAGAAAATAAATAGTGAAGCTTGAACGCACCATAAAACATGAACTCTAATAACATGTGAATGTCACTTTAAACTTTAGACTCAAATACCACCTTATGATCTCAATTTTAAATACTTCCATCGACGTCAACTTAATCGGGTCGCATCAAAATCCATAGATAGTTCACTTTAAACCTATTATATTGTCACTAGTCGCATAGGAAACCGAGTCCATAACTATACCACAAGGCAATTTATAGGCATCATATAAATAGAACTAATACACGTAGAATACGGGGTGTTACAGGTATACTAATTACAAGCAATAAAATTCACTATGTTCTACTTAAGTTTTCAACTTCCCCATGTCATTCGCTGGTTGTCCCCTACTTTTATAAGTTAAAAAAGTAAATATCTTTATTCAGCTCAGGTTCTTTTTCTCTCACCTTTGCTCTGTAAAAGGGGTGCAAATGGGAGGGTCTGTCGGGCGTGGACAAACAGGTGAACTGTTTGTAACACGCTAAAGAACCACATTTGATGAAACAACAGGGGAAGGATGAACTCGCATTTTAAAACATACTAGAGGTGCATGGCCTATGCCAGCACGGGCCCAACATTGCAAATTTGATACATACATATTATATTTATATATATAAAGTGTTGGAGCCAAGCTATACATGACACGTATGTACAGTTTATTTACCTAATCCAAAAGGAAATGATTCGTCATGTCAGAGATTAGCCAAAGTATTTTCTTGTTGTGAGTGAGACCTGTTATGCAAAATAGCGAAGGCCAAAAGTGAATAAAAAATAAGTATGTTTAGTAGCCAGCCTGGTGAGATAGTTTGTAAGAGGCATCGCGTGGAAGTCAACGACACAAAAAGTGGCTCCAATCATATTTCAAAATGTAGGTAACATGGCTTTTCACTGATCAAAAAAATGAAAATATAGCAATATATAAGAAGTAGTGAGACATAGATGTACAAAACAGATGTATATAGATTGGCGATTTTATTGCTAATTGTGGCGGTTAATTTATAGGGGTCATAACAAACCCCTACTACACATTCAATTTGTGGCATTTGTGCTAACCTCTGCAAAATAATTCATTTTATGGCGGTTTTAGTGTGGAGGTTGTAAAAGACCTCCTCTATAAATTCAATTTGTGGTGTTTGTGCCAACCTCCATAAAATAATTCTTTTTATGGCGGTTTAAGTGTGGAGGTTGTAAAAGACCCCCACTAGAAATTCAATTTGTAACATGTGTTTCAACCTCCCCAAAATTATTCTTGTTATGATGATATTTTTTGGGGGGCTTTTGCACTACAAAAGAACAGAACGAGAATGGCGATTTATTTCACATATAATGGCGGTTTATAATTAACAATCATAATTTTTTTGCACTTGATAATGACTTATCTAATTTGTATTACGGCGATTTCAAATCGACATAAAATGTATATTTAATATAATATTATCACTGTATGAAATAATATTTTAACAAATTCGACCATAAGCAATCAACAATCATGTAGTCACACATTTAGATCCTATTTTGCACTTTTTTTATGAAATCATTAGGCATTCATAATATATTTAACACTTTAGCCTCATTTGTATTCATTAAGATTAAGACGTCTGAATCTGAATGCACATCTGAATGATTAAGATCTTGTATGTAGATCTGAACACTAAATGATTAAGATTGTTTGTTTTTAAATATTTGAATGTATATAATTTATTATTAATATATACACAATAAAACTATAATTCAAATAAAAGAGTAGCTAAGCATTACATTAATAAAATTTTAGAGAAAAAATCATTTTTTGATAAATGTTAAGATATGTGAAGTATAAATAATTTTTTTAAGTTTGATAAAAATGAAATGGAACTACATGACTATATATAAAAATTATAATAAAAAGGGAAAAGGGTCTTGAAAAATACTCCAACTTTGGCCAAAATTGTTGTTACGATACAAAACTTTATGGAGGACCTTTTACCCCCCTGCACTATTTAATAGTGTATTTTAAAGGTATATATGTGCCCACGTGGACATATTATTATTTATAACGATGCAATATTTATGATGTCCACGTGGCACATATATACCTTTAAAATACACGTGTAGGGAGGGATAAAAGGTCATTTCCAATGTTCGGTATTGTTACAGTAATTTTGGTCAAAGTTCGGATATATTTCACACATTTTTCCCTAATTAATAAAAAAAAAAGTTAGTCATCTTTTTTTAGTTTTTTTAACACAAATTAATCTTAAATAAATAGGTGAAACAACTCGATGTTCTATAATGTGTTTGCTCATGTACTCTTTTCTAAAATAAATAATGAACATGATACATTCAAATGATTTTAAACAAATTTATAAAGGCATCATTGTCTGATTTCAACAACACATATTTATGAAGTTGCTTTGCATTTTAGTCAAATAAAGTTTTTACAATAAATATAAACAAGTAGCAAAAAAAAAATTAAAATTATATGGGAAATAATTTAGATAACTAATAAAGTTGGAGAATGAGAGAGGCTTGAATTATTATTTTTTTGAAGAAAAAATACAGAGCATAATTTTTTTCTGAAAATAAAAGTGTCTTTAAAAGAGTCTGAATGAGAATAAGTTCGTGTAACACTCCAAAAAAAATTACTCCTCAAATTCGAATCATTTGTCTTAAGTATATGAGCTTGAACCGGGTGATGTATTACTTGCTCATGTGTTTTTAGGTTCTTTACCAAGTGTAGAAAGGGTATCAGAAGTGATTTAGGGTGATAAGGGACCTTTAACACTAAGTCAAGTCAAAGTCTTTCTACCGGCTAAGTTTTTCGCATTAGTTTATGCAATGGTCAACTTCAAATAACCATATCTCTTAGAATATAAAGAGTTATGCGGCTCATAACCTGTCAAATCAAAAGTCTATAAGTTTTCTTTCCAACACTACTAAATTTGCATCAATTGGAGTTTGGAGTAAAAAATTGTGCTTATTTTACTAGACATTATCTTGCAACGCGCCGGCTGCGTGGCCGACAATGACAATGGCATCCGATGGATTCAGGTTGGTGGACGAAAAGTCACTAGTACTAGTGAAGTATATAAAAGCTACTTCTTTTATGTTTCAATTTTTATATTAAATAAATCGATTAACAATTAACTCACCTGCTAATCGATGGATAACAATTAAACCATAATGAATCAATTGGTATTCTTACTGGTTTGATAGAGGCTTAACACTTATAAGAGCGATAATTGATAAGTCAAATCGTTAAGTATAAAAATCAAACTGAATCACTCAATTAGCACCCCTAACTTTACCTTCCAAAAAGTAAATAATTAAGAAACTTCACGAGTAAATAATCAAGAAATTTTATTGTTTAAGCGAGCCATGGGCTACTGTTAATCCTTAGACATTTTTTTATTGCACAATCAAAGGTTTAAGGCATATGCATTATAGAACTAAAATTCAAGTGTGAACCTCGGGAAATTTTGTTAGTGTCCCGCTCATAGGCAAACTCCTATCAGGAACCAAAAAAGCTTTTAGAACACTTTGTTCAAATAAATAATTTGATAATTATAATTTTGCTACATTTTTCAAATTTATGAATTTATGTTGTTCTGAATTTTAGATGAAATTTTAAATTTTGATAAACTTTTCTATATATTAAGTTGTCGTTATTTGGGATTTGTTTTGTCTTTACTTTAATTTCTTTATTACTTCTTTAGTAGATAAATGAATTGTGCTTAAGTATGTCTTACCAAACAATTTTTTTCTATTTTTAAATGTGCTCCTATTTAAATAATAATAGTGATGATAAAAATTAAAGAGAGGGAAAAGTTACAACAAAATTTACGTAGTGTTTTTTTGTTTCCCTCGCTTTTAACCTAGTAACTCCTACTTTATTCCCTCCATATTTCCACCAACGCCATTTTCTGAACCTTTCCCTCCATCTTCCCACCTTCCCCTCAATCTTCCCACTTTCCCCTGTTCTCCACTTTTCTTGGTGACAAAACTTCCCTTCCGAGAGCTATAAATCCCCCTATAATCCATTTTGGAGAGATGGAACCAGATGATAGCATTAGGTCAGTTTTATTTTACTTCTACTAAATTTCTTCGAAGTTTACATTTTGTTTTCATCAATATGATTGTTGGGCACACGTTTTTTGCTTTATATTGGGATTTGTTTTTACTGCCAAGCTTTATGTACTGCCACGCTTTATTGATATTGTGACATCGCGTAATTTTTTGATTTTCTGTGTATTCGAGTGGTATTAAACAGATTCCCTTTGTCAATTACATGATATTACCGTGTCATCTCATATTTGATTCACCTCTCTGTTTTTTATGAATATGCAGTCATGCCAAAGATTAAACGTTTTAAGAATCCACTAAAGTCAGCTAATGGACATGCTTCATCATCAACTACTCCAGTGGCACAAGACCTCCCAGTTGCTTCAACAAATCCCTCACAAGCTGATGGAGTCCCACAACAAGAACAAACTCCAATTCTCCCGCAGCAAGAGCAAGTTCCAATTGCCCAGCAGCAAGAACAAACTCCAATTCTGCCTTCTAATTCAAGTGCAGCATCTCTGCACCCACGTCCATCTGCACGATATTGGAGAGTAGAGGCTAAAGGTATATATTTTTTATGTCATTTTTAGTTCAACTTATGAGTATCTTTTTTTTTCTTTTTTGGTTAAGTAACTAATTTTCTTTTTAAAGATTCAGAAAACGCTATCAAGCAGATTAATGTCAAGGTTAATGAGGTTAATAATCTAACTGTTGGAGAGCGCATCATTGTGGACTTTGACGCATACAATTCAGCATATGGTGATGCACAGGGACTGCTCGCTGGATATTGTGGATCATTGGCAATTGATTGTAATTTGTTCCCGATTAGTTTTGAGAGGTGGTCAGGGCAATCAGGCATGCCTAAGAAGTACATGGAAGACTGCTTTGAAACAATATTGAAGGTACAAGTGTTCTTACATATATATATATATGCACACTTTTTGAAAGATTTTAGAATACATGAGAAAACTAACTTCTATTTTTTATTTGAAGCCTCGATTTCTTTTTCGGGTATCTGAGTCCATTGCATACAGATATTGCAATAGTAGCATTTCAAAAAAGTGGACTACACATAGGCAGAGATTGTGGAATGAATATTTTGACCCTGCAAGAAGCAAAAATGAGATCATTAGTAATGTGCCATCTGGTATAAATAAAGATCAATGGGCTAGTTTTGTTGCTTACCGTCTGAAACCATCAACAATGGTAAGATTCTGATTATGTTAATAAGTTTTGTTTCATCATAATTATATAAAGATGAACATTTTGAGTTGTCGCTATTTTTGTTGATAGGAGCTTTGTAGAAGAAATAAGGAAATCCAGAGGAAGCAAAAAATGCCACACACTGGTGGTTCAAAGGCTAACTCGAGAAGACGTTATGAGATGGTATGCGCATTTAACTTAATAGTTCTGATTTGTCTTTAACTAAACTGTTTTTGGATAACATTTATAATACATTTCTTTCTTAGTTTCTGGAAACTGGTAAAGCTCCTAGTCGCGGAAAAATGTTTATTGAAACTCATAAGAGAAAGAACGGATCATTTGTGAATGCTGAGGCTCAAACTATAGGGGTAAGTATGGCATCGATGCATTTTTTGAATATCAATTTCATTGTTATTGTATAATATTCTTCATCTATTACTATTTTATACTTACTATTGATATTGATATGATCGTAGGAACAAATTGAGTCACATATGACTCAATTGTAACACTAATGAGTCTGAAGTTTCCCCAGAAGATATTGTTGGTAAGATATTAGGGGCAGAACACTCTGGGAGGGTAAGATGTATGGGTATGGGAGCAGCTCCATCAAACACATTCTTGAATACAAAGCGACGACTTAGCGAGCTGAGTATTTCTTCATCTAGCTATGATGAATCATCTGCAACTTCTACATATTTGCATCAAAAGGTTGCGCGTTTGGAGTCCAAACTTGAAGAAACCTTCAGTGTGTTGAAGAATTACATGATATCTAAGGAAGGAGGGATTCCTGAAGAATTAGCTACTATGTTTACTCCTCAACCACCGGTAAGAAGTAAATATTCTTTGTACTTTTTCTATTACAATCAGTTCTGATCAGTTTAGTAATATTGTACTTCTATGTGATTTCTGCCTAGTTGCCTTAACGTAAATAAAAGTCCATGCCCAGGTTTTGATTGATCAGATCAAAGTATGAACTTAGTTCTTGATTGTACTGAGGTGGTTATAATTGTTTAGTCTCCTGATAGCTCAGATTCTCTGTTTTTCTTGATTGACTGTGGAATAGCCGGTTCAAACATGTGAATGTTTTTTTATTTTAACCTCTGCACAAAGCCATACTTTATATAGCATAGTTTCTAACATGAGAGTGGAACAAGAACATGATTGAAAGCCTAAGGAAAGATTTTTAGTACTAGAACTACATGATGTCTGGAATATGTGGCATGATACAATAATGATTCGTCGTCTCTTTCTTAGTAAGGCCAGTAGTCTTATTATTTGTACAAAATAGTTTTCTTCTTTGGTAGTTACGTACTCACCAATCAACCTTGTAAAATTGTGCATTTCTAAAGGCTCAGGATAGGATCTTTGCAGAAACTCTACTAGAGTGAGTTGTATTGAATACCTTTTTTTTTCCAGCCTGTTGATGCAGAGGAGACTGAAATTGTTTCACCTATGGATGTAAGAGGCTCATCAGCTGATAACAATGCAAATCACCAACCAAATGCTTAATGTTTTCTTTGTGAACTACTTTTAGTGCTTTTCATGTCTTTGAATTTGTAATGGTTGTCTAGAGTCGTGTTTACTATGCTTTAGTTTGACGTTCAGTACTTAAATTTGTGACTTTTGCTATTATGGGTATTCTAATGGTAAATCTTTTTATGTTTTACATAGAGATTGTTCAGTGGATTATTTATGCATATGATTTAAATTTAAACTTAAGTTGATATATTCTAATAACCTAAGGTCCAGTTACAAATGGGTCTAGAAAGTTTGTTTCTGATATGGCAAGATTCTTACATAGAACAACTAAATTATTATTTCTCTGTTCTTACTAGAAAATACCAAAACGCGGCTCATGAACCATGTCTGAAAAGAAACATAGCAGCAGGCTAGAAATATGACATCAGCCTATGCACTTGATCTTTCAGCTCGCAGTGCCCTCCTACAGCATAAACATCTACTTGCCAACATTATGAGGAGCTGACTAGCCAAAAGAAATAATAATGAACCCACACCCAAGCCAATTGCAATATCTGATTCAGACAGAGTAATTATACTCTGCATCTCCTGCAATAATGAACACACAAAAAATATATTTACTGAACGTGTATACTATATACTCAATATTCTCAAGTATAGAACAATGAACCTTACAGACAAAAGAGCTAAGTCAGATGTGCCTTCATATTAAACTAAACCTAAGCAATTAGCACAAATCTTGATTTCTATCAATTACTTCTTCTTGCTGCTCTGAGATCTCATAAAGTTTCCTATTAGGACTACAATGACTATAACTATCCTCGCATGAAACCTGATCCATAGTTATTGTAAATATCCTGATTAAAATTCTACAGATGAAGTAGATGTTACTTGCTAACTTCATCGTACTTGCAGAACTACTCTGTTATGATTATGTGGATCCTTTTAAATGAGTCATTCTCTTAATTTCTTTGAAATGCAATAGTCAGCAACCTTAACAGCATAATCTTATAATCGCCTGTTGTTGATTTGATATCAGTGGTTTATTCACTTTGCTAAATTGCTTAATTGCACTATCAGTTTTCAGATAGCGGCTGTGAAAATCCAGTGTAAAATATCACATAACACGTGCAACGCTATCCACCAGAAATCACACCCAGCTGGCCATTGCACCAAAACAGTAACTTTGTCATGATGCTGTGAAATGTATCACATGATGTCAATCCTTTTGAAATGTATGAACATTTTAACATTCATGCACGAAACGACGACCATTGCATTTTATCTAAATTGAGATTTCTTCGGACTTGTGATGGAAGTTCTTTAAAAGAGTAAACATCTACTTTTGCTTCATATGACATATGCATAAGAGATAGCCTCGGTGAAATTTGTGGAGAGCTTGTATGTCCTTATCCACCTGGTATTTCAGTTCTAATTCCTAGTGAGATCATCACAGAAGAAGCATTGAATTATCTCCTGGAGATCAGAAGCAAGGGTGTTGTTATTACCTGAGCAGCTGATTATTCCCTATCATGATCTTTAGTTGTGTGTGTTACCTAAGCATTCTTCCGTCACATTTAGTAATTAGTTGGAAGTACAAATGCGAGTGACTTTGGTGTTAGACCCTGCATTTGGCATTTGAGATCTTAGGCTTTCCTATATTGCAGACAACGGTTTTGGGTATTGTTTGAGCTCCAAAGCAACTTCTTTTAGAGCTTTCAATGGGAACTGTCATGACCCTATTACAGGAAACTGGTAACTCAAAGTCACCTCAACGAGACTATTATGTTGGACAAGGCTACTCTGGGTTTGTTTTTTCATAAAAGCAAAAGCATTCATGTTGGTCTCTATTAATGCTCGTCTCAACATTGGTTATTCTGGTCAAAGGAAGGTGGACGTATTTCTCTATCAGCAAAGCAAGAGCTAGGGGACTATAGCAGCAAGGGGCAACAAGATGATCCTCATCGAACTAGACAAAAGCAATACACGCAGGTGAAGTAAGTGAAACACCGGGAAGCTATTACTCATTAGATGGCATTTCCAATGGACACTCTAGTTCATCTAAAACCAACATGCTCTTTAGTGTATGCTCTTCCTCTTTTGGGGACAGTTAGCAAATTGGATTCTATGTTCAGTTGATAAATTTTACTATGTCCACTTAAAATTTTAGTAAAAATTAGGGACAGACCATATCTGTTGCTAGTTGAATTGATTATGAGATACTTATGAGACATGAAGGAAAAAGTCGTGTGTTGACCAAAATTGAAGTTAAATGTATGTGTTTTTAATTTTATGTTTTCATCAATATTTTATTATATAAGTTATCCTATGAATGGTTACATGATATGTTTGAGGATTTCTATATGACGATATTCTTCTTTGGCCACTCGAGCTAAACAATATCAGAATAATCATTTTGAAGAACTTAATAATATTTTCTTTTAATTTTTATCTTATAACTCAAACGTATAACTCAATAATATCATTTGATTTTTAGTTATATATATATTTTTTTTGTATATAAATATAGTGACAAAGCCTGTAGTCTAAATTAGTAAGCAGTAAGTTTTTTCAAAAATAAATGAATAGATAAAAAAGCTATTTACTCTCAAAGATATAATTTTTATTCCTAAACCTTATTTTTCAATTTCAAATTCAAAATTGTAAATACGGAAAAGGGTCAAAAATATCCTTAAATTATCCAAAATAGCTCATATTACCCTTAAACTATATTTCAGCTCAAAACTACCCTTCCCGTCAAATTATTGGGTCAAAAGTGCCCTTCTAATTAACGGAAGTTGTTAAATGTCATGTGGATGCCACATGG
>NW_006239383.1:0-163 GCF_000226075.1 Solanum tuberosum | reverse complement strand
AGCCGAAATATAGTTTAAGGGTAAATATGAGCTATTTCGAATAGTTTAAGGGTATTTTTGACCCTTTTCCGTTTAGTCTATGTGGTAGTAGAACCCTATTGGCGTGCAATGTGGCATCCACGTGGCATTTAACAACTTCCGTTAATAAGAAGGACACTTTTGA
>NW_006239382.1:390869-444114 GCF_000226075.1 Solanum tuberosum | reverse complement strand
GAAAAAGAAAAGGGGGGGGGGGGGGGTGAATTAAAATTCCTTCAGTCGACTCACCTGCAAGTTAGTAATACATATAAACAAAGATAATAAATGCAGTAAGTAAATGATGCCAATAATTTTATACTGGTTCGGAACACCGGTGTGGTGCCTACGTCCAGTCCCCTTGGGTTTCAAGGGTTTCCTTAAGAGCTTGTTGAGAACTTGGGTGTTACAAAATGTTACAATTGAGAGCCTTGTCTGATATGCAAATCAGATCTTTTCTTTGACAGAACCTCTACTTGTATAACCTACACTCAGATGTTTCTTTCTCTTTTCTTTTCAATCGTTCACTCAAGTGAGTACAAAGTTTTATGAAAGATAAAAGAAGATTACAATATAAGTTCAAGTGAAGTATGTACTTCACAACTATGGCTAAGAGAAGTTTATATAGCTTTGGAGGACTTTGCTCTTTTACGAAAAATCAAGGGAGTTTGAATCAAGGATCTTTGATTAAGTCCTTGATTTTATTCTGATTGATTTACAAAGTCATGTCCATATCAGATATGTGCATGAGCAAATCGATTTATTCGTTTGTATGATGATCTTCTTGTGGTCTTGAATCTTTGGCTGGTCTCGTTAAGTTGAATGCATCCCTTGATTTCGATTTCTTCCTTGTAGTCTTGGTTGTTAACTGATCTTGTTGTCTTGAAAGTATCCTTTGATTGATGCACATTATCTCTTTCCTTCCTTAGGTGATTTGTTCTGCAATCTTGAATATATTTGATTGATTTCTGGAATCTCTGATTGATCATGATCTGCTTGATTGATTCTGGAATCCGATTGATTCTAGAGATCAAGACATATCTTTATTCTGGAATCTCTGATTGATTCTACAGGTCGAGACATATCTTTATTTCTTCTTTATGCTTGGTTTCCTTTCTTGTTGATGTGTTTGCCTGCGAAGAGTATGAGTGAATGTTTAAGTGTCATTTATCAAAATCAACGCTAAGGAGTTAACACACATAAGGGCAGAAACTGTAGGATGGACTCTCCGAACAATGTACAATGGCTCTGATCAGGTTTAGAAGATATTGAATCATCATTCCAAGCCGAGACATTTGACGGTGTTCAGATAAGTGCTATGTCAACACAAATAGCAAAACTTACGCATGCATTGACATCGTCTCAGGCAAAAAGATGTCATACTGTACAGTTACCAACAAATTACAATGAAACTGAAATATAAAGGTGATAATCAAGAAGCGATGATCATTGTTGTGTTTATGGAAGATGCAATGCTTTAGAAAGACTATGACTATTGGACGATCTTAATCATATCTCCAGTCAAAGATCAGTGCCCATGACTAGTGAGAGGAGATTTCAATGTCATATTGAAAGAAGAAGAGAAGTTGGGTGGATTAGTTTTTTCTCAGAATGAAGCTGGAGATTTTGCTCAATGTTAAGGGATTGTGTATTGACAGAAATCAAATAGTACACAGGTAGCAACTTCACTTGGTAGAATGAGAGAATAGAGGAGTGTAGTTTCAAAAGATTGAATAGGGTGATGGGCAATCAAGAATTCATACAGAACTTTCCAACTATTGAACTACATCATTTGATTAGGCAGGGTCTGACCATGCTCCTTTGCATGTTATCTGGAATTCAGATCATGTCCGTACCATCAAACACAAATAGCTTTGTAAGATTCGCTAGCACAAGCAATTTTCAATTGATGATTCAACAAATAGAACATTGAATTAGTAGAGTTACAATAGAAACGCCAAATGTAGGATTTGGCACAACACAAACTGAAAATTCTGATTCACAATTACTAAACAGCTCTACATTAGGCAGTCAGCAAAACATTGAAAGCCTTTACATTGATCAAGTTTCTTTTACTGCAGTTTGATGCGATCAAGGTTATCAGAAACTGTTCTCATCCTTGGCCGAAGCTCAGGATCCAGTTCTGTGCAGTTGAGAGCGATATGAAATGCTGCAACAACTTGCTTTTTAGCATGAACCTCATTCAAGAGAGCAGGGTCTATGATCTCAGACAAGGGTCGTTCTTGTCTAAAAACCTTTCTAACAAGACTCTCAAGCCCCTTCCCATCATCCTCCACCTCCGATCCTCCATCTGTCAACTGACCAGTCAGAATCTCCAAAAGTACCATACCAAATGAGTAGATGTCGCTTTTCTGGGTGAACTTGGAGCCAGGCACTCGACCCTCAGGTGCCATGTACATAGTACAAGACGAAGTTGAGTTTTGAGGACTTATTATGATTTGACTTGTACTTAGCTTTTTGGTACTACTGTTTATGGCCTTGGAGCAGCCTGAAACAAGGCGAGTCAATCCAAAACCAGATATGTAGGCTTGCAAGTCATCATCAAGAAGGATTTTTGTTGAATTTATGTTCCCATGAACATACTTCCTGGGATTACACTCATGAATGTGCATTAGACCCCGAGCTGTGCCTTGAGCGATCTTCAGTCTAGCTGCCCATGACATAGGTGGCAAGTTATTACCAAGTCCTCCTGCAATTGTAAAAAATAAACATAAAAAGATTGATTAACAAGGATAATGTTCCAACATAAAAAGAAAATCACCCAGTTCTCTAGAGAAATTAGTTGTGTATGTGTTTTTTTCCATGAGAAATTTTTTGCCGGAAAATGCAAGTTTTGAAATCCAAAAAATATTTTTGGACTTGTGGAAGATAAATTAAAAAGTGATTCATGCCAAATCGACGACAGCTTTTCAGAATAACGAATAGAACATTTTTCACTTCAAATCCTGAAATTGGTACAAAAATATGTGCTTGAAACAATGGAAGTCTGAGTCAAGGAAAACAAGAAATAGGTCAGTTGGTATTTTGTCGAGACAAAAAATTATCAATATGAACTAGAGGAACCACATTCTCAAGAAGCCACCCCAAAGTAGGTGCAATCTTCATTTCCACTTGTGTTTATATAGGATTGGTTCACAATTGACAATACCAAAGTACGAGCAAAAAGGTAAGGATTATGTGGAGAAGACTTGTACACAAAGATTGAAGTTAAGAAAAACGGACTGGAGTTCAAATGAACATTAATGTTTTTGTGAAGTGCAAGGTTCTGAAAATAAAGAGAGCAAAATACAAGGCTAACACAAGTCCAGTAACTGCCTATTCAGGGATTCTATAACCACAATACAAATTATAGGTACATTAAACAACACCTCTGAATAACAAGACAAACAGACTAAAGGAAACAGGGAATGACTTACCAAGTCTTGGAATCTGATGAAATTTCGTGTCTTACTTATTATCTTTTTTGTTTTATATTTACCTATCAGAAAGCTTAACGTCGTGGACTTCTCCACTTAGTTAAAAAAGAATTTGAAGACAAAAATAACCTGTGGTGTAATAGTTTTCTTCTCGGTGTCAGCTGAATGCCTCTTTTACATAAAGTCCAACATCCTAAAGTGAACTTGACAATGATAGATGTTACAAGGAGGAACTACAACATTTTATGATTAGTCGATATTTTGTTCTGCAAAAATTTCAGACTTTGGATTCACGTTTTATGTGTAACCATGCTTAGTTCAATTCCTAATGAATGTGAATCGAACGAATAGCTTAACATCCAATTGATAGATCTAATGTTTTTTTCCTTAGTGTAACTTCCGAATGTTTACTTCAACTTTAAAGCCTCTCTCAATGTATCTTAGGCCACATAAAATGTACTCCCTAGGAAGCAGAAAACAAGGGGAAAATGCCATAATGGGGACCAGAAACTAGTGAATTACAATAAACCAACAGATGTTGAATTGTGGAGCCCAAAAGGTCTCAATAGCTTAACACTTGCATAGATGTTTTCCAGGAAGCAGAAAACACAAATGCCAATTGCTCAGATAAAAACAAATGAACCATGCACGTATTATTCCCCTCCCCACCCCACTACCCCAAACTAGTTCTTGTTCATCATAATTTACATTTGGTTGCCTATTCTTGATCAAAAGAAGATAAGGACAGTAAGCAGCTAACGACTTAAAAGCATATAATTTGGGATCATTAATATTTATCAAAGAATGCTTGAAACCATGACAGAAATTGTTAAATGTGCCTAGAGAATACTTCAACGAATAATCATGAGCAGCTTTAAGGACATCTTAGGTTGTAAACACTTACTTCAATGGAGTAGACATTAAACTTCTTTTTTTGCATAAATATCAAATACAATGCCACCTTCAAGGTTGTCTGATATATTAATAAAACCCCTGAAGTACCATGGACACAGAGATAATACTGCTTATGAGGATTTGATCTAATTTTCTCCAAAAAAGTACACCCTTTCTCACTCGCATAGGCAGGATAACTTACTCCAGCACTACTAAAAGTTTATCCTTATAGTGATTTAGAATAATACTCCGTAAGTAGTATGTTTAGAGTGAATTTTCTTTTAACAGTAAAGAAAATTCCAAGTAAGAATGAAGTGAGATTACCATGTAAAGCATTGTGCAAGGTGCCATTGCGGATGAAATCAGTTACCAGCAATTTCTCATCACTTGCATAGTAATAAGCCCTAAGCCTCACCACATTTGGATGTTGTACTCTCCCAATGGCTTCCACCTCCGTCTCAAACTCCTTGAACTTCCACGTGACATCCCCCTCGCTTAATCGTCGAACAGCAACAACCGTAGCGCCAGCCACCACCTTGTAAACTATCCCACTCCTACTCTTCCCTACTACATAAGCTGAAGCCCTTAACAAATCCTCTAGTTCCATCCCAAACCCCTCGTCTAACACTACATATTTACCCTTTTGCCCCTCCTCTGGCTTCTCCAACTTTTCTTTTCCTATTTTATCCTCATCCAACTTCCATTTTCTCCTCAACACCAACACTGAAACAAACATCACCCCAATCACAACCGATACGCCGGAGAGCAAAGAAACCACCATTGACCCATTTCCCGATTTCCGTTTTCCTACAAACCCCACCTCCTCCTCATTAGGGTTCGGGTTCGGTGGTAGTTTTTGAGCTTCTGGTTCTGCACACGGAGTTTCCAATGGAAACCCACAAAGAAAAGGGTTACCGGAAAATGCAGTAGGCCCTTGATTCAACAACGACCCGATTGAAGGTATCTTTCCGGTCAGATTGTTATGCCGAAGGTCTAAACTCAATGTTACAGGAAACTTACCATAACTCGCCGGAAGTTGGCCGGTAAATCTGTTGTATGAAAGATTTAAAGTTCCAGTGAGAAGTGTAAGATGAGTTAGCTCTTTGGGAAGTGAGCCATTGAGAAAATTAGCAGAAAGATCAAGGTGTTTAAGGTTTATAAGGGATGTGATTTGTTGAGGTAAGAATCCTGTGAAAGCATTGTTAGAGAGGTCAAGGGAGTGAAGGGAAGTAGCATTGAAGAGATGAATAGGGATTGGTTTTGAAAAGTTGTTGTAGGAAAGAGAAATAATTGATAGAGAAGAAAGTGCTCCGATTTCAGAAGGAATGTAACCACTCAAATTCTTCGACGACAGAGAAATAGAAGTCACCTTCTGATTTTCATCGCATGTGATTCCATTCCAATGGCATGCTGATGAGTCTAACTCCGACCAAGAAGAAAGAAACTCAGATGGGTCATTAGAAATTGCAGATTTCAAAGCTAACAGAGAAACACCATCTGAATTCAATGAAAATATAACAGAGATTGAAAATGTGAAAAAACTAAGGATCACAACTACAACAACATTCATCATTTAACCAGCAACAATACCACACTCTTGTTTTTTGCTTCTATGAGGTACGGTTTTCAAGGTGTTACTGCAGGCAGCACTACACGTTTACTTGATTTGAATTTATTTTGACTAACATAGGTAGGCGTAGGCTCATACAGAGTTAAAGATAGAAAATTATTAAATGAGGTAATAATGTTGGTTTCGTTTTATTATTCACATGCTTCCACCTTGGGATGTGAGATATCAAGTAAACAACATGAGACAAGTACCTCTAATTTAATTCATTCACTGTTTGAAATTGATTTAAGGGTACATTAGTAAAATTACCTGCGTTTCGCGTGAGAATTTAATATCATGAAATTTATAAAATAATACTTAAAATCTATCAGACATTAAAACTAAAAAACTTATATTATCTTACATACAAGATTACGTAGTAACAAACATTAATAATATAAAGGAAAATGAAAATTATTACATCGTATCATTTAGCCTTAATAACATAAGCATAAATTATAAATTAATGATTGTAAAAATACATATCAGGATATGTAACATAAGCAATAGTGTCAATGAATCACTCAACATGAGCAAAGTATACAAATATTTAATTGTGAAGAAGAGGAGGAGGAGGTTCAGAATTTTCGTTGTGTTTAATGAGAGGAAATCCCTCTATTTATAGACAATAAAGGATAGTGTGAACAAATATTTATTGTGCCTTATCAGAAAGGTTACAACTATTTGGAAAAAGTTGCAACCCTTCGAAAAAGGTCACAACCTTTCATAAAAGTCATAACTTTTCATAAAAGTCGCAACTCTTTATAAAAGTCGCAACTCTTCGTAAAAGTCACAATTATTCATAAAAGTCGAAACTTTTCATGAAAGGGAAGGCTAATTTTGTAAATAAATAAATTAAAAGGGAATTCTGGTTTGTGATAGTGCCACGTAGGCGGGCCTAATCATTTTAATTTATTCATTATTAATTTAAAATTTGATTTACTACTTTAGTTTATTATAAATTATAATGTTGATCGTTTTAAAAATTCTTTAAATGTTATATATATTGTTATTTTTTAACATGTCAGCTTTCATATAAAGTGTGGTTTGCTGCAATATTAAAATTCTATTTGGAAGGAGAAAGAAAAATCTATTAGGTAAATAGATGAGTCAAATATATTAAAATACTTGTGATTTGTGAATGATAGTGATTTATTCAGCAAAATTTCATATGTTAAACATTTTTAAAATTCTTAACGCACTTTTCAAGTTTGTTATAATTCTCTCTCAGATAGCAAAGTTACAGTATAATACAAAAAGACTATAGAGATGAATATGATCTTTAAAATAAAATAAATAAAAAGATTAATAAAATTACCGGGCAAAGAAAAGTTTCACATCACTCTTCTTTTGCCTAATTTTAATTATGTATAAATTATTTTGAGATAAAAGAGATACCCATATTTTCTAAGGATGTCATTTATTTTGGAAACATGTACAAAATAATCCAAAATTCAATATGAAATTAATATAATTATTCCTAAAATTATAATAGGAAATTTAACCTAGAAAATAAAATTATTGTATTTCAATTCACATTATAACTACGTACTAACTTGCAACAAACTAATTTAAAAAAATCACAAAATTTGATTTATATCTAATGTTAAAGTATTCTTCAAGTCTTATTTCAATTACACTATAACTACATACAAACTGCAACAATTTAAATTTAAAAAGAGTAACAAATTTTGATACATAGCTAATAATAATGTATCCTTCAAGCTTATAAGAATTATCAAAATTCAATAAGAAATCAATACAATTATTTAGAGAATTTATAATAAAACATTTATCCCATAAAAAATAAAATTATTAAATTTACATCTACATTATAACTATGTACAAACTTGTAACAAATAATTAAAAGAAATAAATTTGATATATTGGTAACAATAACTATTTTCCAAGCTTGAATTGTACATATACTTCTCACAAGTAAGGCCATACGCCATTCTTCTTTGTTTCCTAATAACAAATTTTTTGCACAAGAATGATATATTAATAATGATGGCAAAAGCAAAAAAAAAAAAAAAGAATTAAGAAGTTTTTTTTTCTGGAAAAAAAGTTTCAAATGAAGGAGTAAATTAGTAACTATAATGAAGATTTGAGAAGAAAACTATTGAATGAAAAAGGAAAAATGTTATGAAGTGAAAATGATTTTCATTAGTATTTATAGTGATAAAAAAATAAAAAACATAGCATATAGAAAATACTAACGGATTTGAGTGTAATTATAAATAAATGAGTATTATATGCATTAATTGTACCTAATTGAGTGTTAAATTCTTTTTAATAATAATCATTAATACTATTTAACTCATTTCTAAAGCCCTTTTCTGATTCCTCTTTTACGTTATATTTTATTTTATTCCCATGATCTCATCTTTATTGTTATCTATTTATTTTCATAGATCTTCAAGGTAATGAAGGAATGACACAACGTGGGCTGCAATCAGATTCAATTGGGCTTTTACTGCAATCTTATGTTTAATTGAGTTTTATGAAGTTTTTATTAGTAGTCATTTAATTAGTAGCAGAAATGAAATAAAAATGCAATTAAAAATATTTTAAAAAAATGAGAAAAAAGATAAATCCAAATGCTGGCCATAGAAAGGTGCCACATCACCTTTTCTATATCCAGCTTTATATTATTATATAGATATGATATGATTACAATGGCGCTTCATATACAAACCCTTTTAAATTTTTTGGATATTTCATTTGCATCTAATTGACAAATTAAACAAGATATAGAAGTTTTTTCAAAATTTGAATCGAAAATATCGAATCAAAACATTTTTTTTCTTAGAATTTGAGATGTTCAAATGAAATAAGGGTTAGTTCTAGTGTTTAAATGAATTATCTTAACAAGTTAAACGGTCTGACAATGTGTTGAATCATACAATTATTCAAACAACTATCGTGAAATGACTTAGAGCCCGTTTGGATTGGCTTAAAAATAAGTAGGAGTAACTTTTAAGTCAAAAATAAAAGTCAAACTAAAATGACTTTTAAGTCAAAAATAAAAAGTATGGGGAGACTTACTTTTGATTTTTGACTTATTTTAAGTCATTTTTAACTTCTTTGAAGTCATTTTTGACTTATTTTAAGTTATTTTTTATATTTGTCAAACCTACTTTAAGTCGGTCCAAACACCCTCTTAGTCCCTCCATTCACTGTTACTTTTTCAGTATACAAAAAATAAATGTTCAATTTTTACCTTTTACATTTGAAAAAATCAAGAAACAATTTATCATTTATTTTACTAGTAAATGTTTGGTATGGAGGAAATTTTTTCTTGAAAAATAAGTTGATCTCTCACTTATTTTCTCATGTCTGATTGGTGAGTGAATTTTTTCTAATGTTTGGTTGGTGAATAAAATTATTTTACAGAAAATATCTTTTATTTTTTTACTAAAGAGTAGAAAATACTTTTTTTAGGAAACTAGTTTCTGACTCGAAAACCAAAACTGGTAATTGATTCATGACTCGATCCTGACACCCGAATCAAGATACAATCCCAATGATCAATTTGAGATACGACTTCAACCCAAGACTTAATCTTGACTCTCGACTCGAAACCAAACGTTTGGATTGGGACCCGACCTTCATGTGAGAGAAAGTGAGAAGAAAAACATATTCTTCTGTTTAGTAGAAATATTAATACATCTACCTAAGATTACCTTGACATATGATGTTACAAGAAAATAATAAAATTATACTATTGCACGTGAAATCGACGTGAAGAACCTCTAGATTTTAGCTGCAATAATATTTTTACTAAATTAAACAAGGTGTTCTTCTTCTCATATGAAGTTATTATTTCTACCAAATATATAAAGAGATGATTGAACATTTCATATATAAATTGTGGAAAAAATAAATGTTAGAAAATAGGCAAAGGTTTGGGAGAGGGCCAAAAGTGCAACAATATTGCAAACATGAGTGACTATTAGTGCTTCATGTGAAAACTCAAGGATGACTTTGAAAAAAATCTTAAAGATAAAAGATTATTTTGAATTTTTTCTCTGATATTTATGTTTTTCCATTTTGGGTGCATACAAATATGCACTTAAACTTATATGAGGTTGAACAAGTTAACACATATGTCCTACTTGACGTCCTATGTGATAATTCATGTCTTTATATGATATTTTATGTGTATTATATCACGTGAAATGTGGAAAATGGTTATAAATATATCTGAACTTTGGTCGAAATTGTTGTAATAATCTCAAACTTTGAGCATGATCTATTACCACTGCACTATTTAATAATATATTTTAAATGTATATATGTGTCCACGTGGACAAGTTACTATTTATAATGATGCAATAATTATGATGTTCACGTGAGCACATATATACCTTTAAAATGCACTATTAAATAGTGTAGTGAGGTAAAAGGTCTTTCCCAAAGTTTTGGATTGTTACGGCAATTTTGATCCAAGTTCGGATATATTTCCAACTTTTTTTCCTTAATTTTATATAAATTTAATTATCTATTTACATACCCGAAATTAAAAAATATAGATATTAACTAAGATGAAAAAAAAACGTAGACTCTCTCTTTCTCTAATTACTTGTCCATTTTTCATTTTTAGTTGTCCCTAATTACTTGTCCATTTTGACAAATCAAGAAAGAACAATTTTTTTTACCTATTATACCCTCAATTAATTATTTTGAAAAGTGTACTTCCTCCATTCCTTTTTATATGTCATCCCTTTCTATAAATAGGTGAACTATAATACTTGTCATTTCATAAAATCAATGCATAAATTATTATATTCTTCCTATTATACTTTTGATATAGTAGTTAAGTAATCTTGAAAATACATACTTTGACCAATCTAGAAAAACTAATAAGTAATTAATATTCATTGAGTACTTCATACATTGATTAATTACTCTCTCCATTCACTATTCTATAAAATTTGATTTTGAAAATAAACTCAAAAATTTATATAATCATCCAAATGCATTTTAATTTTTGAAATCTAACATATTCATCATTTATTGAAAAGTTGAATTTAGAAAACATTAAATAAGGGTAGAAGGATAAAGTTACTTAATTTTTTAATGCAATTGCAATCTAAAAATGTGAATTTTTTTAATTCATCCACTTCATAATTAAAAGGGATAAAATGATAAATTTACTATATCAATCATTATTTTCTTAATAAGTATATCAATTTAAAAATAGACAAGTAATTAACAACCGAAAGAGTATATATTGTGCCCGCAGAGAATGGAAAACAGTATATACACAATGGACTTGTTCAGAGATAATGGGCAGAGTTGGTGGATACCATAAAGTATGCCCCGACTAAGGAGACAAAAAAGTGGGAATATGTTTATTAATGGTGAAATCTCAAAGGATTTCATAACCTAGAGATATGATAAATTTGAATTTTAAATACAAAATATCCCAAATGATTATTGTAAGTGTGGGTACGTTTGCTCGGAACATTTTGGTTTTTAAGGGGTCATTTGGTATGAATGATAAATATAAATAATTATGAAATAAAAAAATAGTGATGGAATAAAAATTTTGTGTCATGTTTGGGATAACTTATTCTACCATTTATGCTATAGTGATAGAATCAATTATCACATATACATGGTGAGATAAGTTATCCACAATAATTAATCATGGAATAACTTGTTCTCAACCAAACAACAACCTTTATTTTATGTATGTATAAACAAGTATTTTCTTTTACCATTTCTATCTCAACTTTCTTATATTGTATCTTAAATTTCTGGGTTTGCTTGACTAAGTTTGCAATGTCTTATTACAAAAAAAAGCTTGCAAGCTCAATCATGGTATAAAGCAAATTAAGGAGTTTTCTTTTTTCAAAGTGCATGATATAATTATAGACCATTTTCTTTTAAAATATTCCCTCCGTTTTTAATTACTTGTTCACTTTTGAATTGACACACCTATTAAATAAGACAATGATTGACATAGTGAATTTACTATTTTACCCCTATAATTATGAAGTGAGTAAATTAAGAAATTAAGATTTTCAAAAAGTTCTACATTTTTCAAAATAATTAATTGAAGATATTTTAGATAAAATAATTTATCATTTCTTGATTTATCAAAATAAACAAGTAGTTAACTAGAAACAACTAAAAAAAAATGAATAAATAATTAGAGACAAAGAGAGTATTACAAGTACTCTACTTCCCCTTTTTTTAAAAGAATGATCTAGTTTTCTTTTTATTCTGTTTAAAAAAATGTTTTTTTTTCTTTTTTGATAACACTTTAACTTCAACTTTCCACGTGATATGTTCAAGGTCACAAGATTAATAGGTATTTTGATACATTTGACATAACTTTAATTTAGAACCACAAAATTAAAAAGTTTTCTTTCTTTACTTAATTCTTTACTTAAATTATGTTCCAAGTCAAACTAGATTTTTTTTTTTGAATCGGATAAAGTATTTTTTTTGTTAAAGAAAAGCAAAAGCTTAATTATGAATCCTCCTAACATTTTGATAATATTTGGGTGAGTTGGAACTAAAAACAAGAAAATGGTGGAAGTATCTCACAGCCTTTTTAATGATATAGTAGTGGTGTCAGGAAATCATTCAAGTGATGTAACTTTTCAATAAAATATTCCAGCTTTCCACTTCTAGTGGCATTTCGGAAAATGTGAGGACATAATGGCTTGATTCAAATCTAACAGCCGTGGATATCGCCGATCTTATACTCTATTTATTCCATAAATACAAGTTTTCTATTTTTTTTCACATGTTCAATTTCAATTGAATTTTCTATTTTATTCTTTATAAAATAACTAGTAAATTATCTGCACTTTGCGCGGAAATTTAATATCATAGAATTATAAAAGAGAAAATGGTCAAAAGCCTCCCTAATCTATATCCGAATTTCCAACTACATACTTCAACTTTACGGGAGTCCTATCACCCACCTGAATTGTTTAAAACTGTAATAATTACACCCCTAAAAAGCCACAACCAGATATGTGTTGGTTTGTGAACTTCACGCGTTTTACAGGTGAAAATTCAATTAATTATTTTTTTTTTAATTTTTTTATAATTCCTTTCCACTTTTTCCTATACTCTCCCAATTTCTTCAAATCTCTAAAGTAACTTCTTCCCCCAATTCTTTCAAATTCCTATGAAATTGTGAGGAACAAAGATGAATATTGATAGCGGGAGCTTGTCAAAGCGATTTTTGAGTTTTGCTTGTCGGAGAACATTGAAAAATAATCTAAACGGATCTGTGCATATCGCTGCTATGTCGAAATTTTGCTTGCTTCGCTGGAGCTCGCTGGTCGAAGCAGTGCAGCCGCAAGGTTTTGTTGTTGTTGTTGTCGACCTTGTTGTGAGAACAGAGGTAGGTCTTCATGGTGGTTGTCTTGGAACGGGAGAGAGATAAGAGGAGAGGGGAAGAGGAGAACAGGGTTTTGTTGGTGGTTTGGGTTTCGCCGGAGGCGACGACAGTGGTGGCTGACGGTCGAGCAACAAAAGAGGGAGAACAAATAAATGAAAGCACTAGCAATGCCATTAATGGAGGTCAATTGAGATTGAATCCTTTAATTGATTAATTGAAATTTGAGATTGATAATTAAAGGATCTACAATAAAAAGGAAAAAAACATTCTCATTAGGGAGTTCAATTGAATTTGATGTAAACCCAATTTTTTTTTTCAAATCTGATCCAGATTTCATTTTTGAATGATTGAAAAACATGTCATTTTATCTTTAATTGAATTGGTTATTTTTTCTACGTTTTTTACATGAGAGTTTATAAGTTTGTGTGAAATCAACAATGGTGAATCCGGTGTAGGAATTTGGTCTTTGTTGCTATGGAGAAGAAAGACAATAAATTTGAAAAATAAATAAAAATACATGTATTTATTAAAGAGATATTAAAAATAAAAATTTTAATATTTGCTTTTTGTGCTCACTCTCTCAAAGAGAGTGAAACATACTCTCTTTGCCAACTAAGCATTTAGAAAGGTAATAATTTCAGTTTTATACACTTCAGTGGGGTGATATGACTCCCGTGAAGTTAAAGTGTGTAGTTGAAAATTCGAATATAGATTGGAGGGTGGTTTTTGGCCATTTTCTCAATTATAAAACAATACTTAAAACTTATCAGTCATGAAAACTAAAACATTATATTATCTTACATATAAGATTACGTAGTAACAAACATTAATAATGTAAAGGAAAATAAAAATTATTACATCTTATCATTTATCCTTAATAAAATAAACATAAATTAATTACTATAAAAATACATACCATGATCTGTAACATAAGCACTGTAAAAATACATATCATGATCAGTAACATAAGCAATGGTGTCAGTGAACCACTCAACATGAGCAAAGTACACAAATATTTAATTGTAAAGAAGAAGAAGAGGTAAAGAATTTTCGTTGTTTTAAAATGAGAGGAAATTCCTTTATTTATAGACAACAAATGGTAGTGTGAACAAATGTTTATTGTGCCTTATCGGAAAGGTTACCACTATTTGGAAAAATTGCAACCCTTCAAAAAGGTAACAACCTTTCATAAAAGTCGCAACTCTTCATTAAAGTTGCAACTTTTCATTAAAGTTGCAACTTTTCATTAAAGTCGCAACTTTTCATAAAAGTCACAACTTTTCATAAAAGTCAAAACTCTTCATTAAAGTCGCAACTCTTCATTAAAGTCGCAACTTTTCATAAATTTGATAACTTTTCATGAAAGGGAGAGGCTAGTTTTGTAAATAAATAAATTAAAAGAGAATTCTGGTTTGTGATGACGCTACGTAGGTGGGCTTAAGGTTCTCTTATATATATATATATGATATTTTCTCTCTCTTTAATATTATATTATTATTTTATATTTCATTTTTATTTTCTTATTTCAGAATATAAATTATTTCCTTTGTTTTTTCTAAATAATCATTTATATAAGTTTCATGTGATATAATATTTTATTTTTTCAAATTCTTTAATTAATATAAAATTATATTTTATTCTAAATTTTTAAATGACATAAATTGCAAGTAAATATTATACTTACAAATTAATGGACAATTCAAATAAAAGTAAAATTATTGATGAAATACAATTATATAAATATTACATAAATATTCAACTTTCAAAATTATTACATTACTCCCACAAATGCTCTATTAATGCATTACGAAGTTAAAAATGAGCATATTTGTCCTTAATTTTTTTATGTCTAACTAAAAATTATTCAAATCGGAAATTTTCAAATTATATTAGTGACGAAAATTTTAAAAAAATTAAAGTATTATTAATTCAAGATGAAAATAGTACATATTAAATAATTTATTTTATAAAATATTATATTACATTTAAAAAGAATTATGAATATTAGATACTTAATTAATGACATTATATTGATAATAATATGTTCATTTCAAAATAATAGAAATAATAATAAAATAATAAAAAAGTAAAATGGAGAGTGTGAATAGTAGTTCTCCAAAATTGGAGAACTACTATTCAATTTTTATAAATTGAGAATAAAAAGTGAAATAGAGTGTGATTGGAGAGTCTATTCTCTATTTTACTCTCTAAATATAGAGAATGTAAGTAAAATAGAGGTGGGTTGGAGATGGTCAAACACATCTATACTTCTCTATTTTATTCTCTAAAATGATCAAACGGTCCTTCATGTATAGGGGTTGAATTTTTTATTTTTATTTTTTAAATCAAATTTGGACCTGGAGTCCCTTTATTTATGCCTCAATGGGCTAATATTGTAACCATAGCAGAAACTAACACATTTGGACACTGGTAAGCCCAATCCCGGACAACCAGCTCAATAATAAAAGACCCTATCAGGTAGGGTTTCCTAATTTGTTCCTCACTCACTTTCCACTTTCTCCTCTTCCTCACTTCTTCTTCTCTGCACGCTGCTTGAGAATGTTCTCCATGGTGTTCTTCAATGCTGACTTTTTGTTCCTTCTTATTTGAGTATTCAACATCCTTAACGAATTGGTGATGAAGAGTGCTGAAATCTTCAGCTCTCAAAGGTTTATGTTCCACTACTTTTGGTCTTCTCCCTCCTTCTCTTTTAATAGGTTGATTCTTTCTTTCTTGTAGGTGTACTTCCCGGTATGATTTCTTGTCGAGCTCAATAGAGTGTGAGCCTTGCATTCAACTTTGAATTTCCGTGTAAGAACCCTTTCTCCTCCTTATTCTTCTTCTTCCTTTCCTTCTTCAAACCTCTGACCTTTGTTGTTTTCCAGTTGCAGCCGAATAGGAGTGACTCAAGGAACTCCTGTGCTTCTTCACCTCGATTTCTCTGCTGGATGCTCGTTTTGGATTCAGATACGGCTCCTAGACTCTCGCCTTTTGCTGGTCCCTAGATCACTTTTTGCTGGCTGAAATAGCTTAGGATTAGTTCCTTTACAACTTTTTTGCTCCAGAAGTAGATAATATCTAAATTGTACATATCATAGTTGTGGAACCCTGTAGCTTGTATGTTGTATCACTTTATTTAAATAGTCCTTAATGTATATGAAATGAGGATCATTTTAGTCCTTAACCCTAAAACTAACCAAAAAACAAAAAAAATGTTAGATTTAATAGTGGGTCCCGTGGAATTGACAGATGACAAACCCTTCTTCCTCAATCTGCTTTCTTTCACCACTACCACCGCAGACCCTTCTCCTCAACTTCTTTCTTTCGCCAATTTCTCTCGTGCTTTATATCCTCATAAGAAAAATAATACACACTACACCCATTTTTCATCTCCATTGAAATAAAATTTTCAGAAGCTTCCATTATCATACATAAATAAGAAAACCCAGATCATTAAAACAAATATAAACCAAGTAAATCAGATAAAAGACTCCATTTATTCTCCCTTGTTGAAGCGATCTATGAGGAGGATATAGCTTTCTTTTCGTTTTATCCTTTTCAAAATTAGTAATTTTTCAAGTCATTGTTTTCATTCTATTTTTAAATTACATGGTAAAATTTTAACAGACATAGTTAGAAAACAAAAACCTTACGAATATTCTTTGAAATTTGAAGAAACTTTTGTGTGAATGAGATGATTTTGGGAGCAGAAATCGTAGAAGAAATGGCCAAAGAAAGAATATGAAGGAGAAGCAATGGCGGAAGAAAGAGGGAGGAAGAAGAGTGTGGGATATATATATATATATATATATATATATATATTAAGGATTATTTGGATAAGATGATATATATAAATGACCAAAATAATTCAACACATATACATGAAGGACTATTTTAATCATTTTCTCCTTTATTTTTTATTTTTGGACGGTAAAACAAATAATTGAATCTCTAACCACACTCTATTTCTCTCTCTATTTTCTAGTTATGGGAAATTACAATTCATCCTCTCTATTTCTTTTTTATTATTATTTTAATATTGTTTTAGTATATAAATCATTAATTAAGTCTTTAATATTTATAATTATTTTCTAATGTAATATAGTATTTAAAAATATATTATTGACAAGTATACTATACTTCCATTCCGAATTAATAATTTTTGTAATTTAACTTTTTTTCAAAAAAAAAAGTTCCGTCAGTTTAAATATGTAATTTTAATATTATTTATATTATATAAGATCATTAATTAAGTCTTTAATTTTTTTAATTATTTTCTAATGTATTATAACATCTAAAAATATATTATTGACAAGTATACAACCTCCATCCCGAATTAATCATTTTTCTAATTTTCTTATTTTTATTTTCACCACTTTAAATATGTATTTTTGTTATGAAACTATATAAAACAATGAGAAGAAAGTAGAGAAAAGAGAGAAAACTTATTATTTCTCTTGAGGAATGATTTTACAATGAATAGAACCCTTCTATTTATAGGGGAAAATTGACTTGGTCCTAAAGTTAAAGTTCCTAAATTTTCTCTAAAAGATAGGCATTCACTATATCTATAATACTCCTCCTAGAATGTCTAATTCGTAGATAATGTGGCGCATTAAAACCTTACTGGAAAAAACTTTAAAAAAAAGAAAGTTCTAGTGAAGGAAAAAGAGTACACATATCTAATAATATGCATCTAAGCTGCCTCATTAAAAATCTTACAAGGAAAAGCTAATGGGACAAAACTTCATAAGGGAAAAAAAGTACAACACATATTAACTTCCCCCAATGAGAACACCAATCCAAAGACTTGAATCTTCGCATTCCAAGTCTGTGCACCATCTTCTTGAAAGTTGTAGTTGGTAGAGACTTGGTTAAAAAATCAGCCACATTGTCGCTCGAACCATTCCGTTGCACATTAATATCACCATTATTTTGGAGTTCATGTGCATAAAAACTTAGACGAAATGTTGTTCCTTCTTTCTCCTTTTATGAATTCTCCTAACAGGATAAAAAAATTCTACAAATTCCTTACTTCAACTTCTTTAAGAAAATCATCTATTACCTTTTGAAAATTCTTCAAGAGTTCAATTCAAGTTATTTACTTGCAGAATAATACAAAGAAATTCTTGATTGCTTTAATCCATATGAAGATTATAAACAAGCTTTCCAAAAACTTGCATATGCTTTAGATTTTGAATCCTTCAGGAATTTCATATCAATTTTTTCAAGTGACAACATTCAATGATAAATGCATGTGATCTTCTAGTGTCTAAACAACAAGTCAAATAAGCTTTACACTTAATAAGATGCATCATTTCTTTTTTCACTTGATAATCATTTTTATATCACCATGCTTTAATAGACATATAATTCATATCCTCATAATCATTTATAATATTGTGCTATATTATTTCAAAGATATTGTCGATGAGATATCACTTTGTATCGATTCATTGTACGATATAACTTATTGAGATCTCATCACTTCATTATTTTCAGGTACCTACTCCTCTCATGAGGTTTCATGAAGTGTTATGTCATATGCTCTTCAAGAGTACATTACCTCCTAATTATGATCATTTTAATCATTTGCTCCTCCCCCTTTTCAAGGATTATTTTATTTAGGACCGACTGGTCTATCATGCTTCATGCATATAGTAGACTCTTTCTTTAATATTATATTACTATTTCTATTTCATTTTTATTTTCTTATTTCATAATATAAATTATTTCCTTTGTTTTTCTGAATAATTATTTATATAATTTTCTTATTTCATAATATAACTCGCATAAGAGTTAGTCTTACAGACACATCATATGGTGGTGTGATAATCCAGAATAGACCAGAATCCTCATTGGTAACGGAAGTTAAGGTAAAACAAGATAGTGATCCTATACTGCTTCAGTTGGAAGGTGCAGTTCAAAAGCAGAAAGTAGAGGTTTTCTCCCAAGGGGGAGATGGTCGCTTATGTATTCCTAAGGTAGATGGGTAGGTGAAGCAGCCTTGATTGAGCCAGATTCAGTTTATGATGCTATAGAAAAAGTCCAGCTCATCATAAATAGACTTGGGATAGAAGTCTTATGCAAATGTAAGGAGAAGAGACTTACAGTTTGAGATAGATGATTGGGTTTTCCTGAGAGTATCACCTATGAAGGGGGTGATGAGATTTGACAGACTTGGATCAGTTAGTCCATAGAGGGAGCTACTTCGGAAGCAGAAGAAGCCATGAAGGCCAAGTATCCTCACCTCTTTCCTTCCAATTCTGTTTCCACTTGCGATAATAGTTCCTCTCTAGTCTCACAATTTAATCGTGCACAAATTCAATCTTAGTACCTTGTTCCTTCAATTATACTTGCATTTCAACATATTTGCATGTTCTTAGAACTCGGTTCAGTCAGATTTTAATTTCTAGTACTTAGTGGTAGAGATTTCAGCTTCTTCCCTCCATACTTAGCTAGTTTAGACTTCATTCGAGGATGAATTTTCCCAAGGGGGAGATAATGTAACACCCCAGATCTCAAAATGAAGAAAATCCTAGTTTTCGGAAAATCTGGTGCCAGTACCAACGGAACCACCCACGGACCGTAGGTAAGACCACAGATCGTAGGTGGGGTTCCATTGTTAAGGCCCAAATATTTATGGTCTCTGATCCCACCCACGGTCGACCAATACGGTCCGTGATTGGACCTACGGACCGTAGGTGAGGGTCAACAACCAATAAGAGGGAAATTGATGTTGGGTCAACTTCTAATGGTCATAACCCTCATTAAAAAAAGAATTAGGTGTCCTATGACATACCAAATGATATATAATTGAATCCTCTTTCCAACGCCACTGAGTTTGCTAAAATCCCATCTCCGAGTAAAAAGTTATGCTCGTTTTAGTGAAGCCCTGTCAAGCAGACTTGGCCGATGACCCCACCTATGGTGTAACACCCCATATTATACGTGTACTAGTTCTATTTATATGACGCTTATAAATTGCCTTTTGGTATAGTTATGGACTCGGTTTCTTATGCGACTAGTGATAATAGAATAGGTTTAAAGTTGCTATACCCAGTGCCTTCGAACACATATACGACTAAGTGAACTCAAAAACAATTCGAACTTGGGATAGTAAAAGGTGGTATTTGATGTAAAAGTCAAAGTGGTCAAGTGCGTATTAGTGCTACCGTCTTGTAAAGAAACTAAGATTGGGAAAATGGTGTAAAATAAGTGAGGTGCTTGCTTGACTAACCTAAGTTAGTAGGTAACAAATAGGTGATGCAGGTTACTTAGAATTAGTGGACTGCATTTTAAGTGAAAAGGGCAAGTAGGTGATGCACCTACTTAGAATTAATGGATTGAATTTTAAGTTAAAAGGGGCAAGTAGGTGATGCACCTACTTAGAATAAGTGGACTGCATTTAAGTGAAAAGATCAAGTAGTTGATGCACCTACTTAAAAACTTGTTGTAGAAATTAAGGAGGTGATGCACCTGTTTGCTTATAAGTAAATGACCATATTATTTCTCCAATTTATTAAGTGAAAACGTCCAAAAGGGACCTCTAAGGCACTCAAGCTTATCAAATCTCCTTCATCACTTATTCTCCAGAAAATTGCTCCTAAGGAAAGCCATAGAAGCTCCAAGAGTTCTGGTCTATAGCTTCACCATTAAAATCTGAAGCAAACCCTTTGTTTTTAAAGTACAAGTTAGTAGAACATATCCCATCTTAAGGAATTCAAGTGAATAATCTGATTTAACATCAAGTTAAAGGGGAGAGGACAACCTAAACCTTGAAGAATCCAAGTTTTAGCAAGTGAGGTTTCTGTCCAGCAAGGTAAGCTATGGAAATTTTCATCCCTCTCTTGTTATTGCATTGTTTGTGAAAGTTTTTATGTGTTAATGAACTAAGGAGTGTTGTCTCTATATGGTGTGAGCTTGGTAAATGTTTAGGAATGAGGTGCTGGTTGGGACAACCATGGATGGAGTCCTCTTAAATTTTGATTGTGAGCTCGTTTTGAGCATCTTAAATGTAATGTTAGTTGGAACTCACGGGATGTTGATCGGAAGCCGTATGTTCATATTGCTATTTACACATTGTCATTTTTAGGGACTGTTTTGTGTATCGTAAAATAAGGGGGTGTGGCTGGGTATGTGCAGAGAAGTCATGGGAACTGGTTATAGGATAGAACATTGAAATTATAGTGATACACCACTTAATTGAGTGTTGCATGAGCTTACTTTCTGCCATCCCTTTGTATATTGATTTCCAAATGTTATGAAGCTTGAGGAGTTTCAGAGGACCATATAAGAAGGTTGTATAGTATATGGAAAAAAATTAGAGGAGAATGGGTGGGAAGAACACCCTTGATGGGATCAATTATAGACTTACTGCCAATTACTATTTTGGTCTGATCAATTAGCCCGAACTTGTTTATCAGCTACTAATACTAGTTTTATTATTTACTCCATTGTAGATAAATAATCTGAAAGGAAGACGGTTAACTCATTGTAATATCCAAAGTTGTGCAGTAAGGTATGTAAGACTATTCGATTTCCTATTTCTTTGGCATGAATCCAACACTTGTAAGCTTTCTAAGTGCCCTTGGTAGTGACTGATCCATAGTTGCAGTTCCTACTCCCTAGAGCATTAAAGTGAGTACTCTAATATGAGTTTATTACTAAATGTGCGTGCTTACTCTACCAAGTATTAGCATGCAAGGCTTAAATGTGTTTCATCGTCAAAGTTCCCTTGGCACGTATTGCCCTTATATAAATCAAAGTGATCCTAGATTTCACATGGTACATATGTTTATATGTTGGATATAGAATATGCCCATATCAAGCCAACTTGCTTCAATTGTCTATTCCATCATATATGTCATCTTGTCACATATTCATATGTTCCCTTTATTGGTTATTACACCATTGTGTTAGACTATTATGTTACCTCACAAGATCCCTACTTGCTCTATTATTGTACATTTTATATGTACTTACTTGTAATATGTATCCATCCGTCCTTAAGTTGAATCTGCCCACGTTCTCCCTTGATTCCACTTTCATGTGTACCTTGTATTTGATATTAGTTAGTGTGTAAATGGCTACCATATAGAGTTCAAATATCTTGGCTGAATTTTAAATGTCTTCACTTGATATATGCTTCAATTTGAGATGTCAAAATGCTTACTGAGTCAGATAAGCTAATAAGTATTACATTAGTGTCACATTTGCTTCCTATGTCATTGTTATTATCGTAAGTCCATATTCAAATGTCTTCTACTAGTGGTTCATAGTTCCAAGTCTCAACAATGATTATGACCACCAAAACAACAATCTCAAAAGAGTTATGAACATTAAAACAACAATCTCAAAGATTAAAGAATCTAAGTAAAGCAATTTGTATAATGATGGGTGGCAGCCCAGGGGAAAAATCCTAGCATGGGTCGATCCCAATTGGTATGTAAGGGTGGCAGCTCAGGGGCGAAAGCCTAGCATAGGCTGATCCCAATTGGTTGAATTATGAAGACATCATCCCAGGGGTTAAATGCCTAGCATGGGTCATCCTCTTCTACCACATATAAAGATTAGAATGCATGGAAAAGTAAAAAAAAGAATTTAACATACACGATTCCAAAAGTATAAGCAAATGTGGTCTTTAATCCTTACCTATTTGTATTTGGTTTCACTTGAATTTTACATATGATTGTATTATGCCTTACATATTCAGTACATTCTTTTGTACTGACGTCTCTCATTGGAAACGCTGCATTCCATGTTGCAGGTACATGTACTCAACTAGTAGATCTCCCCCACAAAAGCACATGATACTTAACGGTTGTTGGTGAGCTCCAGGTTGATTCGGGGTTTGCCAAGTCTTTACTTTGCGTATTTTGATAGTTGTACAATCATGGATTCTAGTAGAGGCTTTGTAGACATTTAAAAACTATCATCTGTAATCATAGTTTTACCTGTCACATGTATTGGTTCAGCTAGTCGACATGTGTTGTATATGTAGCTTCTCAGTAGCAAATCTATATGCATAGTAGTTCACTTTCTCATCATAGGTAACTTGTAAAACATGTGTTCATGTGGTACTTGTCCGCCTAACCTAGGTTGAGGTGTGACATACAGTTGGTAGGTCGACCTACGACCAGTAGATCCCTCTGTGGGTGGCCTTCGGCAACTTTTAAGTTAGGGTCATTTAGGTCTTTTTCCCATGCGTTGGGCACTTAAACTTTGTCGTTTTATGCCTAAAACTACATCATTTTACTAGTCTAAGCCTAATAACTTAGTCAGACTTACCCAGAACCCTCATTCACCTAAAATCATCCGAACTTAGAGCATAAAAAGAAAGGCAAAGTCGACCAAAACTCCCAAGAACAAGCATCAATATTCTCTAAAGGTTCATCCCCAAAATCAAAGGATTTCTTCGTAGATTTCATTACCAGGTATATGGGATTTCACTAGTGGATTCCTTTCATCCACTAGGTCCCTAGATTCAGTCAGATTCTCGATTTTCTATATCTTGCTTATACCTAGGGTTCCTAAAACCGTAGATATTAGTTGTGATTTAGTTGTTAGAGTATTCCTAATCAGATTATCATGTTTTTTACAGAATCGTTGCTTAGTTCTTTGCATGAAACTCAGAATCCTAGTTGTGTAGATTCTTTTAGTTCATGAATTACACTTGCTAGGTCAGTTTAAACAGATATACATGCTCCAGTTGAGAATGTTTTATTATCAGTATTTAAATGTTGCATTCTCATATTTGCATGTCAAAACATTGAGCTATCTAGTATTTCAATTTTGTTGTGTCATACATATTCCAGTTGGGAGTAGGCTTAGACCGAGTTGGACTAGGGGTTCAACGTACCCTCAAAGTCCCAGAACTACGTGCCCCATAGTTTTATCAGTCCCCTCTGTTGGGCATCAGCTTTAATGATCATGCCATTCATGCATTTATACCTCTGGCAAGGTATATTGGGTCCTATCGATGTGGCGTATACATCGAACAATCATGCCTTCATAACCCTGACAAGGTATATTGGGTCCTCTTGATGGGGTGTATACATCAGACTCCACGTTTAGCTCACGTGATTTTATGTCGGTTAATATTAGCTCCCACAGTCAGACTTCAATGCATTTGACCATGTCTTCATTTATATTTCAGCATTCAGTCTCAGTATGTCATGTTTAAGATTAGTACTTGGTCATTACATTTAGCTCAGCCTTCAGTATGTTTCAGCATTTACATTCAGTTCAGATTATGTTATTACTCAGTATGCTTTGTTTAGTTATGTATTTTATTCAACTATATTCTATATCCTGCATGCTCATTACATTCCAAGTAATGACGCATACTCTGCGCTACATCTTTTCATGATGTAGGTTCAGTTACTCAGCATCCAGATCACGCATAGATTGGTTCCCGATCTCTAGTTCAACAACTTTAGTGGCAAGTCCTCATACTTCGAGGACAATAGACATGCTTTAAACTTTAGTCTTTTTATTCAGTTTTCAGTTTTGCTGGAGTTAGCTGGGGCATGTCCCAGAAACTTTAGTCAGTTAGAGGCTTTTTCAGATATAGTACTAGATTCAGTTTTAGTTTTGAGTTTGATCCTCCAGTTGTTATTAAACTCATATTCTTTTATATATTCAGATCAGTATTGGGTATTCATAACTTTTAGTTATCATTGTTTAAGCTTCCGCATAATATATTTATTCAGTAATCTTGTAGTATGATTATGATATGCCAGCTCAGGGTTAACTTGAGGTCACTCGTGATCCTAGTCTCCGTGTTTACGTCGAGGGGATAGCCTCGGGGTATGACAACCTTGGTATCAGAGCATTAGGTTCAAGAGTACTAGGATGTATGAAAGCCACACTAAGTAGAGTCCTTTCCATGGGTGTGAAATGCACCACATCTAATGAGAGGGAGGCTACAAAGTGTTTTAAGAAAAACTTCACTTTCTTGCTATTCTTATCGTGCGTGTGATCTCCTTAAAGAAGTAATCTTAGGTGTCTGTCCAAAAACTCTTTCAGAACCCTTCTCAGTCTCTATCCAGTCGGTGACCCAGTTATAGCTAGACGGGTATACAGAAATTGCCCTGTCACAGTCTCTTAGAAAATCACCTTAGCAGATCTTGTAGAGTTAGAAATGGTAGATTTCAATATCATTCTAGGCATAGATTGGTTACATTTCTGTTATGCCTCAGCCGATTGTAGAACTAGGATCGTTCGATTTTAGTATCCAACGAGCCAGTCTTAGAATGGAAGGGTAGTAGCTCAGTGCCTATAGGTCGATTTATCTCTTACCTTAAGGCTAGAATGATGATCTCTAAAGGGTAGTGTAGCACATGTTGAGGAAAAAAAAGAAGGAATTATCAAAATATGTTCATCAGTTTGCTCGCTTAGGATTTAGTCTTACAGACACATAATATGGTGGTATTATAATCCAGAATATACCAGAATCCTCATTGGTAACGGAAGTTAAGGAAAAACAAGATAATGATCCTATACTGCTTCAGTTGGAAGGTGCAATTCAGCAGCAGAAAGTAAAGGTTTTCTCCCAAGGGGGAGATGGTTGCTTATCTATTCCTAAGGTGGATGGGTAGGTGAAGCAGCCTTGATTAAGCCAGATTCAATTTATGATGCTATGGAAAAAGTTCAGCTCATCATAAATAGACTTAAGACAGAAGTCTTATGCAGATCTAAGGAGAAAAGACTTAGAGTTTGAGATAGATGATTGGGTTTTCCTGAAAGCATCACCTATGAAAGGGGTGATGAGATTTGATAGACTTGGAGGAGTCAGTCCATAGATGGAGCTACTTGGGAAGCAAAAAAGCCATGAAGGCCAAGTATCCTCACCTCTTTTCTTCCGATTCTGTTTCCGCTTGCGATAATAGTTCCTCTCCAGTCTCTCAATTTACTCGTGCGTAAATTCAGTCTTAGTACCTTGTTCCCTCAGCTATACTTGCATTTTAGCATATTTGCGTGTTCTTAGAACTCAGTTTAGTCAGATTTCAATTTCTAGTACTTCGTGGTAGGGATTGTAGATTCTTCCCTCCATAATCAGCTAGTTTAGACTTCATTTGAGGATGAATTTTCTTAAGGGAGAGATGATGTAAAACCTCAGATCTCAAAATGAAGAAAATCTGGTGCCAGTACCATCGAAACCACCCACGGACCGTAGGTGGGACCACGAACCGTAGTTGGGGTTCCGTCGTTAAGGTCTAAATATTTATGGTCTCTGATCCCACCCACGGTCGACCAGTACGGTCCGTGGTTGGACCTACAGACCGAAAGTGAGGGTCAACAACCATTAAGAGGGAAATTATTGTTGGGTCAATTTCTTAGGTGTCCCATAACCTACTAAATGATAGATAATTGAATACTCTTTCCAACGCCACCGAGTTTTTTGAAATTCCATCTCCGAGTAAAAAATTATGGTTGTTTTAGTGAAGCCATGTCGGGCAGACTTGACCGAAGACCCCACCTACGGTTGGTAGGTCGACCTATGGCCAATAGGTCCCTCCGTGGATGGCCTTCAACAGCTTTAAGTTAGGGTCATTTGGGTCTTTTTCCCATATGGTGGGCACTTAAACTTCGTTGTTTCATGCCTAAACTATGTTATTTTACTCGGTCTAAGCCTAATAACTTAGTCAGACTTACCCAAAACCCTCATTCACCTAAAATCATCCAAACTTGGAGCAAAAAAGAAGAGGAAAAGTCGATCAAAACTCCCAAGAACAAGCAGCAGTGTTCTTCAAAGTTTCATCCCCGAAATCAAAGGATTTCTTCGTAGATTTTGTCACCAGGTGATGAGTCCAAAAATTGGACTCATTCAGGGCTATATTTTAATAGAAATTGTGTCCTCAAATGCTTATTTTATCTCAATATCTGATGAAAACCCTTAAGTTTCATGTATTTGAAGTTTTCAGGAAAGCATGGACACTATGTCGCAAAAAGAAATGAAAAGGCTGAAAAGAACGAAGAAATGAAGGCCTGAGGATCGCTGAGTCCACTTGGCGAGTCGCCAAAGGGTCTTACTTCGCCTTTTTTTCCAGTGTGCTGAGCCCTGAAGAAAAGGATCAAGTCGGCGGAAACAGGGGTCAGTCGGCACATCACCGAGCAGTTCCGTGAAGCAGTACCATGCCGCCCAATGAACCAGAGTACGATGATGCTTAAGGCTGGTGCAAGACGGCGATGAACTACACCAAAGGGCGAATCACCTAGTTTATCGGCGATTCCAACTAACGACGCCGAACGATCCACTACAACACAAATCTATGATAATTATAAATACTAGTTAGAGTTTTAGTTTTAGAAAGGAACAATTGTTATAATTTTCACCTAGAGTCGAACAATTGTGATAATTTTCATATAAAATAGTACTTTTTGAGGATTTTGAAGAGTTGAATAAAAAGAGGGTTTCATCTCCAAGGATTTGGACTTGGGTCTCTTGGATTCATCATTCTTGGCCTGTAATAAAACTTAAATCTTCATACCTATCTGAATGCAAGCTCATTTAGGTATAAATTTATATCTCTTGATATGTGGCTAAAACCCCCAATTCTTGGGGTGTGATTTAGCGAATATGGGTTAAGATAATTGTTGGGTCTTTCTTGTTGATAGTTTAATCGTCGTTTAATTGTGATTTCGTTCAGTGGTTGTGAATGAATTTAATGAATTTGTAGTTGCAAATACAAGTTTACTTATGTGTTTTAAGCTTGCTCGAGAGAGAGGTCGTAAAACTAAGACCACTAGATTGTTGGCCAGTGTGAGTGGGTCGACATGAGGTTCAACTTGAGAGAGTGAACCCTAGTCCCATGTCCACATACTTAGCTTGAGAGAGTGAGTGAGTTAAGGCGTAGGCTGGTCTTCATGCGGCAACTAGGTGTCCGAGAGGAACGGATTTGAAATGGGGTAAGTTGCTCGAAAGAAAGCTTATCCCCCTTAAAGCTTGCCTAATCACAATTACTCTATGAATCTTCTATTGAAAGCATGTACCCAATAATCTAGCTTAACCTGTATTCCCGTCACATCCCAATGATCCCCTCTCATTGCTTAGAAACCCTTGTTTATTTTGCTGTTTTTTACTTACTAGTGACAAAACCCCCAATTGTTAATTGACACGTTTGTGTCCCCCCCTTTAATTTACAATATTTTTACTCGTTAATGTCTTTAGCTACGACTAGTTATAATTAAATTTTATTTTTCTATAAATTCTCAAAACCACTCTCTTGGGATGATCGCAACCCTTGGTTGAGTTACTAAACTATTGTACGATCGCATACATTTGCCTCGGAAGGTGTGTCTTGATTACGCAAACATCAAAATGGCACTGCTGCCGGGGAGTGGTGTTACGTGAAAGTTTTCGGTTTAAGTTGAATTCTGCTTTCAATAATCGTAGTTTACTAATCTTATTTTTAGTTTGTTTCCTTTGAATTTGTTGATGTAGGTAGGTACCCTAAGCATGGTTGGGGAAATGGTGACATCTCGGATGAGACGAGCCAAGGAGTCGAGAGGTACTTCGAGTTAACCACACTGGTAACTCAGCTGAACGAGTTGTCCACCAAAATAACAGAGATGGAAAACCAGTGCATGAGTCAAGGGAGGTACATACCTCCTCACGAGAAGAAGCAGTCTAGAGATAGGGAGAACAATCACGTCGAGGACACACTCCAAATCATTCTCCAAAAGATCACCGAACAAGATCGAATGTTGGAAGAGATGAATGAGAGTATTGAAGTGTTGAATCAAATGGTTGGCTCTCACTCTAGATCGATCCAACTGATTAGGACACTCCTGAATTAGGCGGCGCCTCCTCTTCACTCAAACGAACTATTGGGGTTACCTAGTAACACTAGGGCCAACCCAAACAATGGGGAGTGAGTAAGGACTCGCATCATGCCACGATGTTAAATAAGGCGCTTCTTGGGAGGCAACCCAAGGTTTTAAATGCTTTATTTTGCTTTTATAAATAATGGTGTGTTAGTGGTGCTTGTTTGAATGAGGAAAGTACTGCAAAATACAGATTGGCGCGAAAATGTTCAGTCGGCGAATCGCTGAAGAGGTCGGCGTGTACGACTTTACCCATCGTTTGGCTCAATTCATGGCTAAGTTAGAGCCTGTAAAACTCGGTGGACTTACGAAGCAGTTCGGCGTGTCGCCGACTAGATCGACGACCTCAATGTAGATCGCCATCTTGACCCCCAAGAAACTGAAAGAAATTTAGCAATCGTTGGGGTAGGTGATCACTCAGCGAATTCGCCGAGTAAATCGGCGAGTGCGAATACTGTCGCCAAACAGGCGCGAACTGGATGGTTTATAATGGCCAAGAAACTTCAAATTTGAAATTCTTCACTTTCCCTTGCTCTTAAACCTCTTAAATTCACACTAAGGTAGTATTTATTTATTTTAACCCTTTACTAGCATTTTTAATTAGTTGATTTGTTCTCAGAGTTGGAATACTTTGCCGCCTAGATTTTCAATCGCATTTCAATAGGTATTAAAGGTTAGTCCTAAAACCTCAAGTTTATTGTTGAAAATTTTGAACTCTTTTGCAATAATATTATCGTATTGATGTGTGCTGGGCCTCTCTTCCAGAATTAGAATGTTTACATGCCTATTCCAATTTGAAAATCTTGCCCGTGGTGCTTTGATCGTCAAATGCCCGTATTTGTTGTGGTTATAATTGAATGAAATCTCATTGGGTTGTGGTTGCGTGTGGTTCAATTGATTGGGTGAATTCTGAGTAGCCCACGTTTGCGCTAAATGTTGAAAATTTGTGCAATGATAGAGCGGGTGACACCACTCTTAAGAGTAAATATCGTCAAAATGCCCAAATTCGGCAAATCCGGGAGAAGTCTGAGTATTCCGGGTGATGGGTAGTATGGGTCTTGTTTGAATTTCATGAGTGCGTGCTTTGATTTCAATTTCGAGGTTTGCGGAGTTGAATTCGAGATGCTGGGTTGAAAATGAGCACGTTGGGTCACTCGGCGAGCTAAGTCGAGCTCGCCAAATCACTCGGCGGTTTGCTTATTTTTTTCATCTCACGTTTAATATGGTGTCAAAATTGGATGTTTGAATCTGTAACTTTCGGCGAGAAGCCATGGGTCGCCGAAGGCACTCGGCAACTCGCTGAAAGTACTCTTTACTGCTTTTTATTTGCACCCCTGAGACCCTTATGCATTGTAACTTTCGGCTGACAAATCCTTGCTCGCCGAAAGGACCCTTCTATCGCCGACTTGCCTTAATTGTTTAGCCAACTTCGTCGGCGAGACAGACTTAGCTCGCCAAAGTAGTTCGGCGACTCGTCGAATGGATCGGCGAGTTTGTCTGCAACAAAATTTGCTATGCTAGAGTTTGATTTTGTTTTCTTAATTTTTCTCGATACTTTCCAGATATGGTGCGCACCTATTTGATCGAACAACCCCAGAAAAAGGCAAAGGGCATTACAATAAATGAAGGAGGATCAAACCCTCCAAAGAGGAGAGGGGATGACCTCCAATCGGGAGACAAAGGCAAGAGGAAGAAACATATATCCATAAAAGGGGTATCTATTGAGCTAGATTTTGATGAACCAGAGGATGAACATCCTTTGATTAATCGAAGGGATGCGCTCTGGACCAGATCTCAATCCACAACTGCCAGTACACCCTCAGTTGCTACTCATCCGACTATAGACTCAGTGCCAGCCCAGGAACCCTCAGTAATTCTTGCACTTCCTATAGTTCCTCCACCAAGGCTGTTAAACAAATTAAAATGTGATGGTTTACGAACCATCATAGAGGAGAAGTTACTATCCTTGGAGGGCCTAGAAGGCAAGCATCCTGTGGTTCTTGAAACTCTCCGATACCATGAATTCGAGCAGTTCACACGGCCCCAAGACCCCTACATTCCCTCATGGGTAAGAGAGTTTTACACTACTTATGGGGAGTTGGTGCCTAAGAACAAGAAGAACGCAAGTGAGTTTCGACCGGTGAAGTCGGTTATGGTTAGAGGCAAGAAGGTGGAGTGTCACAGCGAGCACATTAATGTTGTATTAGGTTGACCGCTACACTTTGCACTCCCTTACGAGGGGTTGCCGATTGTTCAGTCCCTGGATGACTTGAAGGGTTGGTTGGCTCCGATGATTTCTGACACCACCCCGTGGTTAATGGATGCAGGAGCTCCTATTGAGAAGAGGGACATGAACATCGCCTCCAGGTTCTGGTTTGGCTTCATCAGCAGCACTATCATGCCATCCTAGAACGAGTCTGTTCTGCGCTATCCTAAGGCGTCTTGCCTCAGTTCTATCATGGCTAGGAGGCAGATCGACCTAGGACTGCTGACTTCGCAGGAGATGGCCATGAGAGCCAAGCAGAGACTTAGCTCTCTGTCGTTCCCGATTTTGATCACTGAGTTATGCCGGTGTGCCGGAGTACCCCGGGATCGTGCAAATGATATTTAAGTCATTCCTTCATCCTCCACGGACATCCGACGTATTGAGGTCGAGTTCATTCGAGAGGAGGTTGACAGGAGGAGAGCAGCTCCAACAGACACTTTTGCAGAGGTTAATGTTGACTCATTACCAGAAGAGGCACCTTCGCCTAATCCGACCTCTGCAGCCTAAGGTATCCGCTCCTTGTTCCTCTTCCTCACAGGCTCTGGGTGCTTCCTTATCCTCCCAGCCTGCCAGGATTACTCAGGCCATAATCCTGAAGATGGGGTAGTTGGCCTATTCAGCTGATGTGAGAGCTACCCGATTGGAGAGATCCATCCCAGGGATGATTGACAATGCCATACTAGCATCACTTACCCCCTTCAGACTGTTGTTGATGCCTTTACAGTGCGAGTCATTGCTTGTGAGAGTAGACAGGGGGAGGCCTCTGAGGTGACGACTTTAAAAGTCGAGATTGCTAGTTTTAGGAAGAACGTAGACTATCTTAAGTCTACTAACTTCACTTCATTAATAGAGAGGGAAGATGATGAGGATGCTCTTGAGACCACCGGAGATGTGCAGGGGGATGGCGCAACACATGCAGATTCGGATGCAGAGACCGACGAGGAGTTGATATCAATTCCCAAGGTGGAGATAATTGTAACACCCCAACTTTTCTAAACGTCTAAATTAATTCGTACATTCGTGGAAAGACAAAGAGGGTGAGTAATAAATGAAGAATGATGTGGTATGTCATATTTTAAGTGTTCAAGGGTTGTATCTCAAATTTTGAAGTAAGGTAAGTCGCAAAATAAAACTGGGCGAAATTTATCGTAAGTTCCTTTTTAAAAATTTCTCTGAAATTTGGGTCAAATGTTTCGGAAATTTTATCCCAACCTATAATGAGTTATGAGGCCGACGACCCATTATATTGAAGTTCTACAAGTCTAGTTTTCAATGTATCAAACAGTTTGTTCATACGACTTCAGAATAGAGAGATATTTGCATTTTTGCGAGACTGCGCAAGCAGGCACGTGAGGTGGGTCCCCTAAGTCGGTGGAAGCTTATAAGATAGCGTCTTCTTCATTTTTCTTCATTCCAAATCATGAGAAACCCACGAAAATCAGAGAAGTACTCCTCAAATCATCCTTGTGTGTTCATGATCTCTTCTTGATCTCTTATAAAAAATTGCCCTACATCGTGAGCTCATCATTTTGGTATAATGTTCACGGTGAATTGAGCGGTGTAGCTCTGTGGAGATTGAGGCAGCAAGGTTATTTTTTCCAGTGGAATGATTGTATTCAAGTTTTCTGGTCATCTAAAGAAATGTTGGAATCACCTTTTATCAATTTACGGATACCTTAGGTCTTGGATTGTAGTTTACGATAGGAATCCGTATCAATTATCGAATTGTCGTATTAATTTTTATCCTTAATTACTGATTGATTTTACCTTTTTCTTTAGTGTTGTAGTGGTGTGGACAGAGGTATTTTCGGCATAAATTATAAAGGAAAAGGTATGTTAAGGCTACTCCCTTCGTTCGGCATGTTTCCGTAGAGATTGGGAGTGGTATAATAGGGTAGTTAATGTTAGTTATATTGTAGATGTAATTGTGAGAGGTTGGCTGATTGAGTGGCTATAAACCCTCATTTTAGGGACTCATAATCTGTTCAGAACAACCCTAAGTTAGGATCAACTTGGACATTATTCATATATATTGTTTATAGCTAAATTGCTCGCCTTTAGCCAATTTAATTGTTTGTTGTCACCCTTAGGGCTATTGTGGTTACCTTTTGAGCTATGAGCTACCTATGGGGGCTATGTTGTTGTCTAATAGGACTATGTTATTGCCAAAGAGGGTTATGTGTTGCCAACTGGGCTATATTGATGCCAAAGAGTGTTATGTGTTGCCTACGGGTATATTTTGACGCCAAAATGGGCTATGTTTTGCCTACAAGGCAATGTGATGCAAAAGAGGGCTACGTGCAGCCCACAAATCTATGATGTTGCTTAAGAGGGCTATGCACTGCCTACAGGGCTATATCGTTGCCAAAAAGGGCTATGTGACTTCTTACAAAGACAATGGGCTACCGATAAGGTTATGTAGATTGATTTGACACCTTCTGGGCTTATGGGGGCCTAAGTATGTTGTATGTTGTTTGTACCTACTAGGATTATGGGGGATTGGTTAGGTTGATGTTTGATCATTATTGCATTTTATTAGATTCAGTAGTGGGTTGGCATGCTTATCTATATTTGATTTCCTTATATGATTGCTTTTGGTATATTATGATACTTGCTCATTTAGTCTACAACCTTTCGTAATTTGTACATTATTTTGTACTGATGCCCCATTGCCTGGGGGCATTGCATTCATACATGCAGGTCCTGACAGACGACTAAGTAGACCTCCTCAGTAGAAGGATTGACTTTTATTCGGTTGGCTAGCCCCTTTCCTCCGGAGCTGCCAGAGTTTGGAGGTTTGTTAGCTTTTGTTGTGTATATTTTTATGGGTAGGCTGGGTCTCTGTCCCGCCAGTCTTTACTACCCTTTTAGTCTTGCAGACTAGTGTGTGGGGTGTACAATTAGGTTATGGCCATGCTGGCCTAGTTTTGTTGGTTTGCTAAAGATTGTGAGTTGTTTGATGTATTGTGTTGATATATACCTGCTTCCAATTTTTGTACAGATACCATGGTGACCTCGACGGCCCAGTCAGGACTTCTGTGCTAGTATGCTATTTCTTTATATGAACTCTTGGGAGTAGCTGTTTTTTATATTTATATGTTGATAGGGGCCTTACCGGCCGAGGCTTAGTTTAAAGCTGGGATATACTAGTTTGTTTTCTTGATTGCGTGTGTCTGTCATGCGCTAGTAGCAAATGGTTCAGCAGGGTCGGCTCGTGCATGAGTTTTGGCATTAGGAGCCAGTTGCTCCCCTTGAGTTTGTGGCGTGACAAACTTGGTATCAGAGCAATGTCGTATCCTAGGGAGTCTGCAAGTCATGTCTAGTAGAGTCTTGTTTATAAATGTGTTGTGCACCATATTCGATAAGCAAGAAGCTACCGAGAATGTTAGAATGACTATCATTCTTTTGCTTACCTCGTGCTATAGAGCGGTTTCTTTAGGGTTGAGGTTTCTTTCTTATAATTGATACTTGTATGCAGATAGAGATGACTGACACTAGACAAACCACAACTAGCTTGGGGCTAGATACAGCGGCAGGCGAGGGTACTGACAAGGTAGCACAGGTGGAGGTAGCCCATTGTGAGACCCATGGGGAGACATCTTCTCAGCCCCCTATAGCTGCTCTACCACTTCAGGAGCCTTCGAGGGCTATAGGACTTCCGGCTCCACCAGCAGTACCACCTCTAGTTCCTTCTATTCCATCTGATTTGGATTTCAAGTGTGTAGTATATATGTTAGCATAGTTAGTAGCTGCACAACGCCAACCAATTGTGCTTGATGTTGCCGAACCTTCTGAAGGGACCCGGAAGTTCGAGAGTTTGTGAATTTCTTGCCTTGAATCCTCCATAGTTCACAGGGACAGATCGCAGATAGGACCCTCAACACTTTGTTGATCAACTTCATAGGATCTTCAGAGTTATGCATGCCTCAACAGTCAGTTGAGTTAGCAACATTTCGATTGCGTGATGTTGCAGTATTTTGGTATGAAAGTTGGTAGAGATCTAGGGGAAAAGATGCATCTATATCCACTTCGGATAGCTTTACAGTAGCTTTAATAGATCACTATTTGCCTCGACAAATTAGGGATGGCCAGGTGGACCAGTTTCTGAACCTTTGACAGGGTAGCATGAGTATCCGAGAGTACGGGATGAGATTTGATTCATTGGCTAGATATGCACTAGTATTTGTTGATACAATGCATGACAGGGTGCGTAGATTTGTGGGAGGGCTTGACTCAGACTATATCGACGCTTGTTCTACCACTGCACTAAATGATAATTTGGATATCTCACGAATTCAGGCCTTTGCACAAGGCATAGAGGATCGCCGACATCTACAGTATATGAGTGAGAGGGTTGAGAGAGAGAGACAGAAGAGGGCTAGGCCCACTGGTTCACAGGGAGATTCTTAGGGTGGTCCAGACCCCAACATTATATTAGGCCACCTAGACCTCCACCACAGCAGTTCCAGGGTAGTAGATTTGATTGTAAGGGACAGTCAGGCCCAGGTGAGGGTTCACGAGCATCTGGCTCGTAGCAGCAGAGGGGTTCAGACCAGGCTAGGACATCCCCGCCGAGTTGCTCTACTTGCGGTAGGATGTATTTCGGGAGGTGCAGACAAGGTTCCACATGTTGTTATTCTTGTGGACATGAGGGGAATGGGTGGATAAACTGCCCTGCCATAGGTCAGGGTGGTATAGGTCAGTTGACCAGGTCAGCAGTAGGTTCCTCCTCATCCGCACAGTCTACAGGACGTGGACCCCAGACTTCAACACGTAGAGGTAGAGGCGGAGGCAGAGAGGGAGCATCTAGTTCTGGTAGTGGACAGAACCGTACATATTCATTAACCAGACGACAGGACTCAGAGTCATCACCAGATGTTGTGACATGTACATTAATTGTTTACTCCCATTGTGTTTATGCTTTGATATATCGTGGATCTACTCTGTCTTATGTTACTCCATTTATTATGGGGAAGTTATGTATAGTAGCAGAGTCATTAGATCGACCATTTATTGTATCTACACTAGTTGGTGAGTCTATTATTGCTAGGAGAGTCTATCGAAGTTTCCCGATCGTTATCGACCGTCAGACCTCTGTAGACCTGGTAGAGTTAGAGATGGTTGATTTCGACGTCATTATGGGTATGGACTAGTTAGCGTCTTGTTATGCTAATGTTGAGTGTCGGAGAAAGATTGTTAGATTCCACTTTCTAGGAGAGGCAATTATGGAATGGAAAGGCGATACATCAACGACGAAAGGTAGATTTATTTCCTATCTTAAGGCGATGAGGATGATCACTAAGGGTTGTATTTATCATCTTGTTCGCATTCATGATATAGATGCAGAACCACCGACTCTTCAGTCTATTCCGGTAGTTAATGAGTTTCTAGATGTATATCTAGACAAGCTCCCTGGTATCCCTCCAGAATAAGAAATTGATTTTGCTATCGATATGCTACCAGGTAGACAACCCATATCTATCCCTTCTTATAGAATGGCTCATGCTGAGCTAAAGGAGTTGAAGGATCAGTTGAAAGACTTGCTGGATAAAAGCTTTATCAGGCCTAGCGCTTCACCATGGGGTGCGCCAGTGTTATTCATGAGGAAAAAATATGGCTCACTAAGAATGTGTATCGATTATCGATAGCTGAATAAGGTGACTATAAAGAATAAGTATCCCCTTCTGAGGATCGATGACTTGTTTGATCAGTTACAAGGTGCTGAGTGTTTCTCAAAGATTGATTTAAGATCAGGGTACCACCAGATACAAGTTCAGGAGAAAGATGTTCCAAAGATAGCTTTTAGAACCAGATATGGACACTTTGAGTTCTTGGTAATATCTTTTGGATTAACTTATGCCCCAACAGTGTTCATGTACCTGATGAATAGTATATTTAGGCCATATCTAGACTTGTTTGTGATTGTATTTATTGATGATACTTTGGTGTATTCACGTTCAAAAGCTGAGCATGCAAATCATTTGTGAGCAGTCCTTCAGGTTCTTCGAGAGCAGGAACTTTATGCAAAGTTCTCCAAGTGTGAGTTCTAGTTGAGCTCTATGGCTTTCCTAGGCCATATTGTATCAAATGCAGGCATTGCGATTGATACACAAAAGATTGAGTCCGTAAAGACTTGGCCTAGAACCATGACTCCGACTGAGGTTCATTGTTTCTTAGGGTTAGTTGGGTACTACAGAAGGTTTGTAGAGGGGTTTTCTTCACTTTCAGCACCATTAACGAAGCTGACTCAAAACGCAACTAAGTTCCAGTGGACTGAGGCTTGCGAGCATAGTTTCCAGGAGCTTAAGGGCAGGTTGACATCAACACCAGTTCTAACATTGCCAGAGGGTTCAGAAAGCTATGCGGTGTACTGTGATGCTTCTGGTGTTGGGTTGGGATGTTTTCTAATGCAACATGGTAAGGTTATCACATATGCTTCAAGGCAGTTGAGAAAGCATGAAAAGAACTATCCGACCCACGATTTTGAGTTGGCTGCAGTTGTGCATGCGTTAAAGATCTGGAGACACTATTTGTATGGCGTTCATGTTGACATCTTCACAGATCATAAATGCCTTCAATATATCTTTAAACAAAAGGAGTTAAATCTGTGACAACGTCGATGACTTGAGTTACTGAAAGACTATGACGTGGATATTTTATATCATCCAGGAAAGGCAAATGTGGTAGTCGATGCCCTCAGTCGAAGATCTATGGGTAGTTTATCCTATTTAGGTGTTGAGAAGCGTGAACTAACGCGAGAGCTTTATCATTTAGCTAGCTTGGGAGTCAGATTATTAGGGGTAACAGATAGTGGGGTAACAATTCAGGACACAACCATATTATCTCTAGTTGTAGAAGTAAAATCACGGCAATAAGAGGATCCTAGATTAGAGTAGCTCAGAGCCAAGGCTCAGAAACAACAGACTTTAACATTTGATATAGCAGGAGATGCAGTCCTTAGAAGTAGCAGTCGGTTGTGTATTCCGAATGTTGCAGGGTTTCGACATCAAATTATGGAAGAGGCACATCATTCCCGTTATTCTATTCAACCTGGTTCGACGAAGATGTACCATGATATTAAGGAGATATATTGGTGGCACGGGATGAAGAAGGATGTTGCTGAGTTTGTTGCACAGTGTCCTAACTGCCAACAGGTGAAGGTTGAGCACCAAATGCCCACTGGGCTAGTTCAAGAGATAGCCATTCCTTTGTGGAAGTGGGAAGCAATTAATATGGATTTTATTACATGGTTACCTCGATCGCGTCGCAAGTTTGACTCTATTTGGGTAATTGTTAATAGACTAACAAAATCAGCCCACTTCTTACCAGTCAGAGCTACTTTTACGGCCGAAGACTATGCAGGGCTCTATATTAGAGAGATTGTTAGGCTACACGGTGTCCCAATATCTGTTATCTTTGATAGAGGAGCACAATTTACCGCCAACTTCTAGAAGTCCTTCCAGAGAGGATTGGGGACACATGTTAATCTTAGTACAACCTTTCACCCTCAGACAGATGGCCAGGCTGAGCGTACAATTTTGACACTCGAGGATATGTTACGGGCGTGCGCGCTAGACCTCAAGGGAAGTTGGGATAACCATTTGCCTCTTATTGAGTTCGCATACAGTAATAGTTATCATTCCAGCATCAGGATGGCACCTTATGAGGCTTTGTATAGGCGAAAATATAGGTCCCCCATTGGATGATTCGAGGTAGGTGAGTCAGGGTTGATTGGACCCGACTTAGTACAACAGACAGTGGAGAAGGTTAAGCTCATTCGGGAGAGGTTGCTAACAACTCAAAGCCGACAGAAGTCATACTCAGATGTGCGACGAAGGGACTTAGAATTTTGTGTCGATGACTGGGTATTCTTTAAAGTCTTGCCTATGAAGGGTGTTATGAGATTTGGCAAAAAAGGCAAGCTTAGTCCAAGATTCATTGGGCCATATCAGATCCTCCGGAGGGTAGGACGAGTGGCTTATGAGTTAGAATTGCCTTCGGGCCTAGAATCTGTTCATCCAGTTTTCCATGTATCGATGCTACAGAAGTGCGTAGGAGACCCTTATCGGGTTGTCCCAGTTGAGTATGTTCATATCACAGAGGATTTTTCCTACGAGGAAACTCCAGTTGCCATATTAGATCGACAGGTCCGTAAATTGAGGACCAAAGAGGTGGCTTCGGTTAAAGTATTGTGGAGAAACAAGAATAAAGAAGAGGTGACCTGGGAAACTGAGAATGACATGAGGTCCAAATATCCTCACTTGTTTCATACCCCAGGGTGATGACATATCAGTTTATATTGGTGTAGTGGGGTAATATACCTATCAAAAATATTATATTATTGCTTATTATTGTGGTTGTCGTCGTTGTATTTTTGCTCACACTGTTATTGCAGAGCTATAATGCTTAGTTATTTATGTCATCCTGTGAGACACCTAGGTTAAAAATTTATGCGTTTCAGGTTCTGGATAGTCACATTCACAAAGGATACTTTGTCTAAACTTTGGCAACTCCTAAGGACATAATCGTGTGACTCAGATTTTTATTCGAGGATGAATGTTTCTAAGGGGGAAGGATGTAACACCCCAACTTTTCGAAACGTCTAAATTAATTCGTACATTCGTGGAAAGACAAAGAGGGTGAGTAACAAATTAAGAATGATGTGGTATGTCATATTTTAAGTATTCAAGGGTTGTATCTCAAGTTTTGAATTAAGGTAAGTCGCAAAATAAAAGTGGGCGAAAGTTATCGTAAGTTTCTTTTTAAAGATTTCTCTGAAATTTGGGTAAAATATTTTGGAAGTTTTCTCCCAACCTGTAATGAGTTATGGGGCCCACAACCCATTAAATCGAAGATCTGCGAGTCTAATTTCCAACGCATCAAGCGGTTTGTTCATACGACTTTAGAATAGAGAGATATTTGCATTTTTGCGAGACTGCGCAATCAGGCACGTGAGGTGGGTCCCCTAAGTCGGTGGAAGCTTATAAGATAGCATCTTCTTCATTTTTCTTCATTCCAAATCATGAGAAACCCACGAAAATCAGAGAAATACTCCTCAAATCATCCTTGTGTGGTCATGATCTCTTCTTGGCCTCTTATAAAAAATTTCCCTACATCGCGAGCTCATCGTTTTGGTATAATTTTCACGGTGAATTGAGTGGTGTAGCTCCGTGAAGGTTGTGGTAGCAGGTTTTTTTTCCCTTAGTGGAGTGATTGTATTCAAGTTTTCTGGCCATTTAAAGAAATGTAGGAATCACATTTTATTAGTTTACGGATACCTTAGGTCTTGGATTGTAGTTTACGATAGGAATCCGTATCGATTGTCGAATTGTCGTAGTAATTTTTATCCTTAATTACTGATTGATATTCCCTTTTTCTTTAGTGTTGTAGTGGTGTAGACAGAGGTATTTTCAACATAAATTATAAAGAAAAAGGTATGTTAAGGCTACTCCCTTCGTTCGACATGTTTTCTTAGAGCATGGGAGTGATATAATAGGGTAGTTAATGTTAGTTATGTTGTAGATGAAATTGTGAGTGGTTGACTGATTGAGTGGTTATAAACCCTCATTTTAGGGACTCATAATCTATTCAGAACAACCCTAAGATAGGAACGATTTGGACATTATTCATATATATTGTTTATAGCTAAATTGCTCGCCTTCAGCCTATTTAATTGTCTGTTGTCGCCCTTGGGGCTATTGTGGTTACCTGTTGAGCTATGAGCTGTCTATGGAGGCTATGATGTTGTCTAATAGGACTATGCTATTGCCAAAGAGGGCTATGTGTTTCCCATGGCGCTATATTAATGCCAAAGAATGTTATGTGTTGCCTACGGGGATATTTTGACGCCAAAATGGGCTATGTTTTGCCTACAAGGCTATGTGATGCACAAGAGGGCTACGTGCAGCCCACAAAGCTATGATGTTGCCTAAGAGGGCTATGCGCTGCCTATAGGGCTATATCGTTGCCAAAAAGGGCTATGTGACTTCTTACAAAAACAAGGGGCTACCGATAAGGTTATGTAGATTGATTTGGCACCTTCTGGCTTATGGGGACCTATGTTGGTGGTATGTTGTTTTTACCTACCAGGCTTATGGGGGATTGGTTAGGTTGATGTTTGATCATTATTGTATTTTATTACATTCAGTAGTGGGTTGGCATTCTTATCTAAATTTGATTTCCTTATATGATTGCTTTTGTTGTGTATATTTTTATGGGTAGGCTGGGTCCCTGTCCCGCCAGTCTTTACTACTCTTTGAGGCTTGCAGACTAGTGTGTGTGGTGTACAACTAGGTTATGGCCATGTTGGCTAGTTTTGTTGGTTTGCTAAAGCTTGTGAGCTGTTTGATGTATTGTCTTGATATATACCTGTTTCCAATTTTTGTATAGATATCATGGTGGCCTCGACGGCCCAGTCAGGACTTCTGTGCTAGTTGGCTATTTCTTTATATGAACTCTTGAGAGTAGTTGTTTTGTTTATATATATGTTGACAGGGGCCTTACCGGCCGAGGGCTTAGTTTTAAGCCGGGATATACTAGTTTGTTTTCTTGGTTGCGTGTGTCTGCCATGCGCTAGTAGCAAATGGTTCAGCAGGGTCGGCTCGGGCCTGAGTTTTGGCATTAGGAGCCAGTTGCTCCCCTTGAGTTTAGGGCGTGACAATAATGTAACACCCTGGAAATCTAATGAACTAAACTAGAGCCTAACATGTAGTCTAGTAGCCTAAATGAGGTTGCACGTAAAGATTCGAGTCCTAAAATAACCTCCCTAAGTTAGTACCAATGTTTTAGGTCCTACACGTCAGGGTGTGACCCCCAAGGACCCCTAATCCCCCTAACGGTCCTTGAGGAGGACCCAAGTGAACCCCCAAAAAGCTGTCAAAAGACAGGATGACCTACGAATGGGCACCCACGAACCGTGGGTGGACCCACTCCCCGTAGGTGGGGGTCGTGGGTCAAGACTTAGTCTGCCCATTTCTCCCCTAGTCCTCCCCCTTCTTTGAGCCAAATGACGGTTTGCCAGCACAAGGCGTCACCCCACCTACGGACCGTAGGTGGGAGTTTCGTGAGTCACCTCTGTAAAGGCTGCCTCGATTTCGGCCAAGAGTGCAATAATTTAATTAATTCCTATTTTAATTATTAAAGGTTAGGGATGGTTTATATTAGTTATTTAAACATATATAAGTACCACTCTTTAACCCCTCATAATTCTCAAGACTCAAACATAACCAACTTCCCTCTCAAAATATTCTCTCTTTAAGACTCCACTGAAGAACAAGAACAAGGTCAAGCTTAGGGTTCAAGTTCAAACCTTTTCATTCCAATTTCGTGAGGAAAACATCAATCAAGGTATGGGAGCCTTGATTCATGGAACACTTTTCTCCATGAAGCCCTTCAACTCTTTAATTTCGAATTGGTAGATTCTTCAAAAACTAGGGTTTTCAATCTAGCCATGGGTTCTTCCTAAAAACTATTTCAATGGGTCAATTGTCTTACATTATGGTTGATTTATTGATTAATGGTGATTTTTATAGTAAAATTCCCCATGAACCCACGAACTTCCCCATGAACCCATGAACTCCCCCATGACCCTAATTTCATGAATTATGATGGTTGTATTGATGCAAGGTGAATACTATGAATTGTTTCTATGGTATTGTAGTTATTGAATCTTGTTTTATTAATTCCTAATGTAGTAATTCTAGGTGTGATTGTGATACATGATTCATGATTCTTAAGGGGTGAATTTATGAAGGTTTATGCATGTTGATGAAAATTATGTACGAACTTATGATTCACTTAGAAAGTGAAGATTCTATGACTATTGTGTAAATTGTGGTATTGATGAAAGATTTGTCTCCCCTTACCCTTACACATGACCATGTATAAATTGTCTAGGATGATAATGATGTTGTGTTGATTGAAAGGCTATTCTAATTAAACACTATGAACGTAATGTGAAAGGTTTACTCACATGTTAATGAAGATTCTAGGGATGAAAGTTAATTCTCACCTATTGAATTTATGAGCTACTTTATAAGTTGTATTGAATGAAGGGCAAAGTATTCCTTCACACATGTAAATGCAATTCAAGACTAATCATGTATAATTTGGGAAACAATGCTTAACACCGAGTGGATATGGCTAATGAGGTAGAGGCCCTCCTATCAATACAATAGGCCGGGTCATCTAGATTATTCTCATGAGATGGAAACTCCTCCGCCAATACAATAGGTTAGTTTTCTAGAAGCAATCTCCATATCCCATAACTATGTGTCCACATAGGACTTTAGCTAGTGGATCCACCTAAAAGCTTATACATTTAGTTCTACCTTAGGCAAGTAGGACACCTTCTTTCGGTGTGGGGTTACATGACACCGAATTCCATGTCGCTCACATGGTCTATGACGGCTATGGCTATTCTTTCCTACATGATAAGATAATGAATATGACACGAACTATACTATGACTTCTGGATGAATTTTACTTAGTAGGAGCGAGGGTATGGGACCTCACTTTTACATTGCACAAATAGACTTTGAGAGGGATTGTAAGATGGTTTCTTTATGCTATGATGAAACATGAATGTATGCATGTATGTTGAATAGATGGTTGCTATGAATAACTTTCCTTATGTTCAAAGTAATGTATATGACTATTGATTATGATGAGGTCTAAAGATGAGATGTATGACTAAGGTAGCTTCAACGGAGTACTTAGTATGGTTGGTATTATGGGATGCCAACCATACATTGCACAAGTGTTCCTTAGGGGTTGCTAAGGTAATGATTTTACTATGTGTGATTATGGCTTGTGTTTTACCTTGAAAGTGCATGTTGATTTCCAAACTTGACAAATGCATACTTTTTTAACAAAAATGTCCTTTTTATCGTATTTCAAGGATTTTTATGCATGCTTCCATACTTAGTACTTTATGTGCTAACCCATTTCTTCTACATTTACTATGAGTGTAGGTTCCGATAGTTGAGACGTACTTCTTCTTTCAAGAGAAGCTTCGGTTGAATATTCCCTAAGCAAGTCCTCATGGTTCGAGGACAAGACATAATTCATTTCTAGTTTCTATTGTACTTTCTATTTTTGAGACTTTATTGATGTAAAGGTCTTTGACCCTATTTGTACTCTCTATTGTACTAGATGGTGATTGAGACAAGGTCTAGACTCTTATTTTCATTTATGAAAAAGAAGTTGACTTCGATTGTAAAAGTTTTAAATTTTCCGCATCATTCTTATGGCTTTATGTGTATCATTATGCTAAGGGCTTGTATGTGACCCCTTCGGGGTCAAGTACGCCATGTTACGTCTAGGGGGCACCCCTGGGTCGTGATATCAAGAGACTGTTGAGATTACTTCATCCACTCATCTGCTTATGAGTGAGACCTCTTTGCTTTCGGAGTACTCCATTTATATGAGTTGTTAGTAGTACTTTTGAGGAGTCGTGGGTCTTGTCCCGACACTCATCTATGTATAGAAGAAGATAGATATTTTTGGAGAGTCTTTCAGTTTCAAATATTTTATTTAAAACTTATGTTTCATACTCAGTATATTCAGCAAAGTTTTGAGATTCAATAAAATTGTTTTTAAAACGTTTCTTTCAATTTGATGCTTATGTATGCTCAAGTTAGTCTTCCGCTTGTAGTCAGCCAGGATGAGGGTTTGCTTGCGGACCAACAATGATTCTCGAGTGTTGGCCACGTCCAGGGTGTAGGCTCGGGGCGTGACAAAAGTCATAACCCCTTGGAATAGTCACAATCCTTCAATGTGAAAAGTGTCTTCTTTTAATATATTTTATATTATAATATAAATAAATATAAAATATGTACTAAATTGAGAAGAAGAAGAAGAAGAAGAAGTTCTTTATAGTTTTTTTCTCCATTGAACATGTCAAAAGAAAATTATTTCAACTGCTCAATTCTTGAACAACTAATCACAACCAGGACAATTTTTTGGTTCATACCTACTTCTTTTTTGGGCTTTTTCCTTCTGTCATTACTTTGTCCGATAACTAACATCAATGTTTTATTCAATGATCTGTAAATTTTATCTTTTATGAATTTTTATTGAATTACTTTTGTATTTTTTGTTATGAAATTTTTTTAAGCTTTCTTGATTGGCCGATATGAAAAAGTCACAATCCATCGAAAAAGATGCAACTCTTTGAAAAAATCATATCCCATAGAAAAAATCACAATTCTTCAATGTGAAGATGTGTCTGCTTTTAATATAAATAAATATAATATGAAATATTTTGTATGATTTGGTCTAAGACTTTCGATAGTAGTCCATATCCAACTTCTTTGAGATAACCAATAAATTGGACCAATGGTCATAATATTGCTTAAAAAATATAGTAGGAAATATAGAATATGTACTAAATTGAGTGTTAAGAAGAAGAAGAATAGAAAACTTAGAAAATTTGTGATAAAATGAGAGAGAACCCTTCTATGTATAGCCAACAAAGAGTAGTGTGAACAAGTGATTATTGTGCCTTAATAGAAAAGTCATAACCCTTCAGAAAAGTCACAACTCTTTGGAAAAGTCACTATCCTTTGGAAAAGCCAACTCTTTGGAAAAGTGACAACCTTTCAGAAAAAGTCACAACTCTTTGAAAAAATCACAACCCCTTGAACTAGTCACATTCCTTCGATGTGAAAAGTGTCTTCTTTTAACATATTCTATATTATAATATAAATAAATATAAAATATGTACTAAATTGAGTGTTCTAAGAAGAAGGAGAAGAATAGAAAAGATAGAAAATTCGATGTTTAAAAATGTGAGAGAACCTCCTATTTATAGCCAACAAATGTAGTATGAACATGTAATTTCTTTATAGTTTTTTTCTTCATTGAACATGTCAAAAGAAAATTAGTTCAACTGCTCAATTCTTGAGCAACTAATCACAACCAGAATAATTTTTTGGTTCGTACCTACTTCTTTCTGTGGGCTTTTTCCTTCTGTCATTACTTTGTCCGACAACTAACACCAGTATTTCATTCAATGATCTGTTAATTTTATCTTTTATGTATTTGTATTGAATTACTTTTGTATTTTTTGGTTATGAAAACTTTTTGAGCATTCTTGATTGACCGATATGAAAAAGTCACAACCCATCGAAAAAGATGCAACTCTTTGAAAAAGTCACAACCCATAAAAAAATCACAATTCTTCAATGTGAAAATGTGTTTGATTTTAATATATTTTATAATATAAATAAATACAATATGAAATATTTTGTACGATTTGGTCTAAGACTTTCGGTAGTAGTCCTTATCCAACTTCTTTGAGATAACCATTAAATTGGACCAATAGTCCATAAAATTGCTTTAAAAATATAGTAAGAAATATAGAATAGTTTTAAATTGAGTATTAAGAAGAAGAAGAATAGAAAACTTCAAAAAATTGTGGTTTAACAATGAGAGAGAACCCCTCTATTTATAGCCAACAAAGGGTAGTGTGAACAAATGCATATTGTGCCTTATTAGAAAAGTCACAACCCTTCAGAAAATTCAAAACTCTGTGGAAAAGTCACTATCCTTTGGAAAAGCCAACTCTTTGAAAAAGTGACAACCCTTCAGAAAAAGTCACAACTCTTTGGAAAAGCCACAACCCCGGAAAAAGTCACAATCCTTCAATGTGAAAAGTGTCTTCTTTTAACATATTTTATTTTATAATATAAATAAATATAAAATATTTACTAAATTGACTGTTCTAAGAAGAAGAAAAATAGAAAAGATAGAAAATTCGATGTTTAGAAATGTGAGGGAACCTCCTATTTATAGCCAACAAATGTAGTCTGAACATGTTCTTATATTGCCTTATCACAAAAGGCACAACCCTTCAGAAAGGTCACAATTCATCCAAAAAGTCACAACTCTTTAGAAAAATCACATCCTTTTAGAAAAGTCACAACTCTTTGAATAAGTCACAATCCTATGAAATAGTCACAACAATTCTGAATAGTCGTAACCATTTGAAAAAATCACAACTCATCGTAGAAATCACACATTTTTGTAAAAGTCATAACTTTTTGAAAAAGTCATAACTTTTTGAAAAAGTCACAACTCTCTTTGAAAAATACACAACTCTTTAAAAAAGTCCAACCTTTAATGTGATAAGGTGTATGCTTTAAATATATTTTATAATATAAATAAATAAATGTAATATAATATAAAATATAAAAGATAAAATAAATTGGATTTTTTAATTGGGAGTATTATATAATTTTAACATTCAAGTTAGAGAGTTCATACTTTTAGGAAAGTGTATATGTATATGTATATATGTACACACCCACGCACGCACACACACAGAAAAAAATGTTATCACGTATATATTTTTCATATATTGTTTCTTAACCTTTCACATTCTTTATTCAGAAAGTTTAAATGTTTCAATTACTAATTTTTTATTCTTTGTTAATGGATAATACAAGACAAAGTTTGAAAGTCTCAACTATTATAGCTACTCCTGCTTGTAATCTTTCCTAATCTCCTAATTACTTGTAATTGTTTTTAATTTCTATATTTTTGCTCAGTTGGTGCGCTCTAAAGTAACAAACATGTGACTTAAATTGTTCATAATACTTTAATTGTTCTTTTTTTTTTTGGTAAAAAATAATGTATTTCAAAATATTTTAAGTTTTTAAAATATGATTAATAAAAAATTTAAAATTTAATGAGATCTTTTTATGATTTACTAACTCTAGAATAATCAAGGAACACATATTTGAGATTACGAGGGGAAAATATCTTTTACATGATAAATTTTTCATGTCATATTTATGAGTGTTTATGGAGAATGACATGGAAGAACATGAAAACTAGTTGCTACCGGCTAAAGAATGAATAATAGCCCTCATTAAATTGGGTATCTTATACTCCCTCCGCTCCTTTTTATAGGTCACCTTTTTAGATTGCACTTGTATTAAGAAATTAAGTAATTTTACCCTTCTACCCTTATTTAATGTTTTTTAAGTCAACTTTTCAACAAATAATGAATATGCTAGATTTCAAAAATTAAAATGCATTTGGATGACTATTTAAATTTTTGAGCTTATTTTCAAAATCAGATTTTATATATAGTGAGTGGAGAGAGTAATTAATCAATGTATGAAGTACTCCAATGGATATTAACTACTTAATAATTTTCCTAGGTTGATCAAAATATATATCTTCAAGACTAATTAACTACTTTATCAAGAATATAATAGGAAGAATATGATAATTTATGCATTGATTTTATGAAATAACAAGTATTATGGTCCAACTATTTATAGAAATGGATGACATATAAATAGAAATGGAGGGAGTACTTTGTATGCAATTGTACAAAACTATAGATAAATTCATAATTGACTAATCTATGAAAAATCATTCAATATTGAGAAAACAATTATATCAAAGAATATATATATAATTGAAAATATGTAGAAGATAAAACTCATTAAAGAGTAAAATTTTTACAATCTTTCAAGTTGTTAATATAAGTGACAATACCAAATTTCTAATATTCAGATATAAGAAAATGATCATTCATAATTTTAATGAGGTCATGAATTACCGTGTGAAGCGCGGATAAATTATCTAGTTTAATTAAAATTTGTAAAATATATTTTATTCATCTTTTAAATCAAAATAAAAATAAAATAAATAAAATATTGTTGATTGAAAGAATATAAAATCGAATCAAACTAAATCTAAGTAAAATTAATTTATTTAATCATTTGATTGGATTTTTATTGAAAGAGTTCACTAGTATGATTAATTGAGTAGTTCTTGTTCAGTATCCATTAACTTTCCCTTTCTCTTTTGTTCCTCCCAAGAAGACAATATTTCTGGGTTTTTCCTCCTAAACAATCCTCATTCATCAAAACCCTCTTTTACGGATTTGCTTTTTCTTCCTCCATCTGCATGTAGAGAATCCAATCAAACCAAAAATAATGTCTTGGGAACCCATTCTTTGGCTTATATTTTTAGCCATTAACATTTCCCTTATTTCATTACTCATCTATCAGGTATCCTTTTCTCCCTTTATGCGTAAACCCCATTAAGTTTTTTTTTTTTGGTCTTCCTTGTTAATGTTTTTGGAAGATTACTGGAAATATAATTCAATGTTTATTTCACAAATCATTTGTTGGTGGTGGGTGGCGTAGAGGAAGAGAGTGATTTTGTATGATTTTTATTTCACTATTCTCTTTGGGGAGTTGTCTTTTTTCTTTTTCTCTTTATTTCTTCTTTAAACCTTTTTTTTTTCCAGAGTTTGCAGAGCAATCCTAATGGTTCTGTATAAAATAAAGTAGTATTAGACAACTATTGATTAGTGGATTTTTAATTTTTTTTGCTTATTGCAAGGAGTCATTAGTTGACAAACTAATATGTTCATCTAATTATGGAATAATCTTTATAGAATCGTGTTAAGTTGATGTCCAGAAGTTTTGAGTTTTTGTTTACTTTAGTGGGTCTGCAGCAATTTTTTTTCTGCTGTGTTAATTGATTTGCTGCAGTGATGAAAGTCCTTGTCAACTGTTTACTTTATCCTCTTTCGTCCACATAATTCATTTCTGTTCCTTGTTGTCTGAAGTTCTTTATTTTGGTTTCTGTAGATCGTTTGCTTAACAGATTTGGAAGCTGATTATATGAACCCTTATGAGTCTTCATCTCGTATCAACTCTGTTGTCCTTAAAGAGTATATTTTACATGGTGCATTCTGCATCCTATTCCTTGTCACAGGGCATTGGTTTATCTTCCTGCTAACACTTCTTCCTGCTTACTATAATGTGAGAAAGTAAGTTCCTTCTTCTAATTTATGTATGTTACATCTTATATCAAGTTGATATTCATGCCATGTACTTTCTGTCTATGTTGCTTAGATCATCCCAAAATGTCGCTGCACCTGTGTTGGATCCTTATAGAATAGAGCATTTTTGGAGGATCCGACATGGGTATAGCAAGGATCTGAGTAACATAGGTTTTCATATAAATGAGATTATACTTCCATACATGAAATCCGACAATTTGGGAGGATCCGAGTAGGATAGGTTTCCATATAAATGAGATTACTTCCATTCCTGAAATCTGGCTTTTGCTTAATACTCTTTGCTTCTCAAAGTGTATTAGTTATGATGTTATCAATGTAATGTGGAGCTTCTCGAGCCACTAATTAGCTAACATCTCTGTTCGGGTTATGTTCTTATATGTTAATTATGAGGAATAAGATGGAAAGATAGGGAAAATGTGTTATTGGAATATGTATCCAAATCGATTCGGACTGTGACCGTCACTTCTTAAGGCCTAATATGTTATACAGGTTTTGGAGTATGGTAAGTACCAAGGTGATACTTGAGTTTTTTGGTGTCTGGGATACATGATATACATAAGGTGCCATCAAGAACATTTTTTCATTTGCTGTTAGTAGATATAGAAGAGAGAGAGAGAGAGAGTGGTGACTAATTGGGTTAGGCTTGCCTTTTAAGTTAGGCACCTCCAAGGCAAAAATATTAAAGAAATACTCTACTTGTTAGCCCCAAATGTAGAGTTGTATAATAAGAGTATAGGGTTGTGTTGGGTAAAAAAAGTTTCCAGGCACAGTTTCTGAGAATACTCTGTCCTACTTACTAGGAGGGTAGAACCCATCTTTCCGGTGGCCTTACACGCCGGAAAACTCCACTCTTCTCTTTGTTTCCCCTAGTTTTCACTTGCTATGTTACTCTAAGTTGTTCGGACTCTTCACTTTTGGTGCCGCACCCGTGTTGACATGACATGGCTGTGGGTGTGGGAGCTGCGTCCGATTTGGTCAACCGATTTTGGGTACTTTGACTAAAATCGATGGGAAAAGTCTGGATAGTTTATTGATTTATGTAGTCAATACAAAAGCTAATGTGAAATTGAAGAAAATGGAATACCTTTTAAATATAAATTTCTATGTCACTCCTTTTCCTTCAGGATTCTCCTGAAGTTCTCCGCATAATATCTCATAATTTATAACCTATTTTTAGATATTTTAATTACTTTTAGGTGTCTCAAGACAAAGCTACACAGACTGAAAAAGAAAATACTATAGAAGAAATACTCAAAGCTATGAACCTACTTTGCACAAAAGTAGAAAATATTGACAAAGAGCTACAACAAATAAAAAGTCAGCAGCATGACTATAAATATGCGGAGCTAAGTCGATCAGAAGACTTAAAAATTCCAGAGCTACAAGGTGACGTTGGGAAACACCTAAAAACCCATAATGATTTGTTACATGCAGCTATAGGAAGCACATCTGCAGCAAAAGAAGAAAATAAAACCAGATATGTTAATACCAATATGAATAAGATGTTCGAAAAACCATTTAATGCCAAAAAATCAAAAAGATCCATTATTCATACCACCTCAGCTAAATACCTATAAAGAAAGCCTAAGAACAAAACAAAAAGACTTATAACCATATAACCAGAGCTTATATAGAAAACATCCATAAATACAGACTTTTCTAAACCAAAATCCAAGATCCAAAAATACAAAAAAACCCCATGAAGATTATATTACACAAAATCTGCAGGGATATAACAAGCTGATTGCACAACCAGGAACAAGTACAAATCTAGTAGGAACTTGCTACAACTACGGATTGTTAAGTACCGTATATACCCCAAATGTAGAGTTGTATTAAAGAAATACTCTACTTGTTAGCCCCAAATATAGAGTTGTATAATAAGAGTATAGGGTTGTGTTGGGTAAAAAAAGTTCTCAGGCACAGTTTCTGAGAATACTCTGTTTGGGTATATACGGTACTTAACAATCCGTAGTTGTAGCAAGTTCCTACTAGATTTGTACTTGTTCCTGGTTGTGCAATCAGCTTGTTATATCCCTGCAGATTTTGTGTAATATAATCTTCATGGGGTTTTTTTGTATTTTTGGATCTTGGATTTTGGTTTAGAAAAGTCTGTATTTATGGATGTTTTCTATATAAGCTCTGGTTATATGGTTATAAGTCTTTTGTTTTGTCTTAGGCTTTCTTTATAGGTATTTAGCTGAGGTGGTATGAATAATGGATCTTTTTGATTTTTTGGCATTAAATGGTTTTTCGAACATCTTATTCATATTGGTATTAACATATCTGGTTTTATTTTCTTCTTTTGCTGCAGATGTGCTTCCTGTAGCTGCATGTAACAAATCATTATGGGTTTTTAGGTGTTTCCCAACGTCACCTTGTTGCTCTGGAATTTTTAAGTCTTCTGATCGACTTAGCTCCGCATTTTTATAGTCATGCTGCTGACTTTTTATTTGTTGTAGCTCTTTGTTAATATTTTCTACTTTTGTGCAAAGTAGGTTCATAGCTTTGAATATTTCTTCTATAGTATTTTCTTTTTCAGTCTGTGTAGCTTTTGTCTTGAGATGTAATCTGCAATAACATTCTTGTTAGTACATATCACTTCTATTGTAAATGTAAAATTTAATATATTTAATACTAATCTTCGTATCTCTTTGGTCTTTACTGAATCTTGTACCTTTCTTGTTATCCACCATTTTACCTGCGTATTATCTGTTCTTACAAAAAAATTGTTATATACGATGTATGGTTCAAAGGCTAATAAACATTTATATATTGAATATAATTCTTTTCTATTTATTTCCCACTTTATTTCGGGGTTTGTAAATGTTCCTGAATAATATCTGCAATGGTGTTCCACCTTTTCTTTATTATATCTATATTTTAATACTCCTCCGTAGCTTATATCACTTGAATCTGATTCCACTATATATGTAAATCCTTTATTTTCATCTGGAAAACATAATTTAGGTAAATTTTTACATAATAATTTTATTTTTCGTATTTGTTCTTGGTCTTTATTGCCAAAATGATACTCTACATCTTTCTTTAATTTCTTATGCAAAGGTTTTAAGTTTTCTGCTAAATTAGGTATATATTCTCTCACTTGATTTACTAATCCTAGAAACGATTGTAATTTCTTTTTCGTATCTATTTGTTCTTCAGAATTTATTAGCTTTTGTACTATGTGTGTTTGCATTTTTAT
>NW_006239382.1:388365-390796 GCF_000226075.1 Solanum tuberosum | reverse complement strand
TCTATTTGTATTCCTAGAAATTCTATTTGTGTTTTCATTATTTCTGCCTTTTTATTACTTAGACTTATTCCTGAGTATGTTATAATATGTATAAATTTTTCTAGCAATTTTATATGTTCATCTTGAGTCCTTGAATATAATAATATATCATCTATGTATACTATACAATTTTCTAATTGGTTAAAGTAATTATCCATGAAATGTTGGTATCTTCCTGGTGCATTTTTATATCCAAAAGGTAATACATTCCATTCATAGAATCCTTGTGGTACTGTGAAAGCTGTCAATTTTTTGGATTCTTCTTCTAATTTTAGATGGTAAAATCCTGACTTGCAATCAAACTTACTGAAGTAATTATATCCTTGGATTTGTCTTATTTTTTATACTTTGTTTGGTATTGGGTAATTATATGTTTTTGTTTTTGCATTTAGATTTCTATAGTCAATAACCATACGACTTTTTCCTTTTTTTGTTCGCTATGTTTGTTTACTATGAATGCTGGACTTGTATGTTTACTATTGCTTTCTTGTATGTAATTATTTTCTAGTAATTCTTTTAAATGCATTTTAAATTCTAATAATTCTTTTATATGCATTTTGAATTCTGCCAAATCATCGAAATTATATTTTAATGGTTTCTGGGTTATGATGCTATTTTCATCAATCAGTTCGATGTTATTTTTGTCTTATGTTTTTCTTATCCTTTTAGGGGATCTTCACTATATAACGGTTCTAGTTTTTCTTGAATTATTTTTAGTTTATCTATAGAAAATACAACTAATTCGATATTATGGTTACTTTTATAGAAAATACAATTAATTTGATATTATGGTTACTTTCGTTAATATTTTTTAGTTTTTGGGTATTCTTTTCACTTCCTTTGATCCATGGTGTGGTTTTTCTATTTTTGTTGTTTACCCTTTTTGCTTCCTACCTTTTGTTTACATGGTGTAGTAAACCACCAGTGTGTTTTGTTATCACATGGGGAGTATAGTTTTTCTTAAGAATGGCATTCCTAAAAGCATATCCTTATTTATAAATTCGTAGCTATATATGTCTTCTATAGTTAATATTTTATCCCATATTTGCAATTTTATATTATTTGCTTTATATGTTATCATACTTCCTTCATTATTGAATCCTGTTACTACTATTGGTGTTTTTAGCTTTTCCCATTTTTCTTCTGGTAGACAATTGTGTTTGCACATATTAGCTTCTGCTCCTGTGTCTAGCGTAGGGGTGTAATATCTGTTGTAATTTTCTATTATTATTTTTGCAAGTATGTATATTTTCATATTTGTTCTTTTTTATTATTGACTTTCTTATTTTATTATGTTATGGTCAATTGTGTGTTTTCTAAATTATATGGTTTCATTTCTTCTAACCATTTTATTCCTAATATTATGTTATCTCCTTGATAAATTTTGAATTTTATTAGTATTTACTATTCCTCCAATAATTATTTCTTTTTCTGCTATTTCATAAAAAAATAATAACTCTTTTGGTAATTCTGGGCACGTTTGTTCTTTAGAGGTTATTTCATCTTCTGTAACTAACTCTCTTGTTATATAATTTTCTTCTTGACCAGTATTTATTATTATAATATACTTCCTTTGTTCTATTATTCCAGTTATGTAGTAACGGTATGGTTCTATATCTTTTATCATTTGATAATCTATTGATTTTCTTGAGAGTTGAGGTGTTTCATTACTGTGGTTTATTCCTTTCATTCTTTTTGATGTGCTTATTCTGTCACTTACAATTTCTAAATCTTCTTCTATATCTATTTCCTTGTAACTGTAGTCATTATTATCTATTACTGTAACAATTTGTTCCATACGTCAATCTTCCCCTAATCTTAAAATTAGATCATGAAGGATCCGACCTCTAAATCCGCACCCATATCGGACACCCTAGGCCAAGCAACTTAGGTGTTACTTTTAACTTTTTTGTAGTTGTGGATGAAGAAACTATCTATTGTGCTATGTGTTTCAAATCTTTTTATACAACCAAAAACTTTTTTTGAGAGGAGGTTTGGTATGACTGGGTTTTAGCAAGGCAGGAATATGATGAGCAGGTCCTATTTCAACCAGAAGTCAATGGTGTGGCTATGCCATATTTTAAAGGAAGCCTCTAAGGTCAAAGGCAAGATTGTGAGAAACTACATCAACCAGCATTCCAGGCAAAAGTAGATCAGTATTAATTATCCCAGAAATGGCCTTCAATGTTGATTGGGCAGAATTGGCCTTCAGAAATGAAAAGTTTATTCAGTATAATACCTCTGGGAAGAAGTACAAATTGCTAGGACTGTTGATCTGGAAATTCCATATGCGGATCTTGTCAGGAGAAGTAAATGGTCTTCTAGGGAAACTGAGGAAGCTCAAACTAGAAGAAAGGGGACACAATTATCATTTGGGGGGGGGGGGGGCCTA